>NC_063190.1:20572576-20575076 GCF_017589495.1 Alosa alosa | reverse complement strand
GATGGGGTGAAACAAACATGTACTTCTCTCCCTTGAGGGCCACTGGCCCCTCATGTGTGTGTGTGTACCTTAGTGTGTGTACCTTAGAACTTTAGAATTTTGCTTCTTCACACTTAAATCCAATGTTATGTTATGCAGCTGGCAGATTAATGGGTATTTCCAGAGTTTTTACACACACACATACACACACACACACACACACACACACACACACACACACACACACACACACACGCGCACACACACACACACACACACACACACACACACACACACACACACACACACACACACATACACTAATATTGGCTTTACCAGCTGTCAAAGACCACATGTCTGGTACCCAACACAGCAAGACACAGGCACTGCCAGACGCGCGCACATACACACACACAAACACACACACACATATACCCAAACACACACAGAGATATGTGTAGTATGCCACACACACACACTGTGCCATATCTACTGTACACTGTGACAACTGTAAGCAATCAGGACTCATTGCTTTATGTCTGGGTTAAAGAGAGAGAGAGGGACACTGTTAAAAGGGAAGGGTTACAAAGAGAATAAAAAAGAAAGAAACAGACTTAGTGAAAAAAAATGAGCACACGAAGAAAGAGTGAGCACACTAAGAAGACACATTTGAATAACACATTTACTACGGCAATGCTGCCGGCAAGTCATCACCACGCATACACACACACACACACACACACACACACACACACACACACACACACACACACACAGAGAGAGAAAGAATCTCTCTTACACATCTGTGCATAATATCATGTAACTGTGACTCGTGTCTGGTGAAATATTGATGACTCAGCCACTGCTCACTGAAGCTCAACAGGGTATGTGTGTGTGTGCGTGTGTGTGTGTGTGTGTGTGTGTGTGTGTGGGCTCATGCAAATGTGTGAGTTCAGAGAGAGAGAGGGGAGACAGTAGAGTGAGAGAGAGCCGGGATGGTTTCAAATGTCATCACTGCAGCTGAGACTATACAGACAGACAGACTGAAACAAACATCCTTTCTTTTCTTCCCTCTTATACTCTCCTCTCCCCTCTCTCCTCTACTCTTCCTCTCCCCTCTCTCCTCTCCTCTCCTTTTTCTCTCCTCCTCTTCTACACCCTCTTTCCTCCTTCTCTCCTCTTCTCTTCCTCTCCCCCTCTCTCTCATCTCTTTCTCTCCTCTCCTCTTTCTCTTCTCTTCTCCTCTCCACTTTCTCTCCTCTTCTCCACCTATCTTGTCTCTTCTGTCCTCCTCTCTCCCTCCTCTCCTCTCTTCTTCCTCTCCTCTCTCCCTCCTCTTCCTCTCCTCTCCTCCTCCCTTTCTTTCTCCTGTGGGATCAAAGGAAGGAGGGATGATCTCTCTAAAGGAGAGGATGGATTAGTTTTACATCAAGGCACTGTATTTGCATGAGCGATAGCAATGCTAAGCCACTAGTGCTGCTAAAGCCAAGAGAGTGCTACCCTCAGCGCTCTACGCTAATGCGAAATGGGATGCTAAGCCACCAGTCTGTCGATGAATTATGTTATAGTAAGGTAATATTCAAGGATATTAAGATTTGTGTGAAAATGACTCTGAACTTTTGAGAGCTGCCTAAGACTGCGTATATGATTTTCTAACACAATTTACATCTCATCCGAGTCACATACTCTGGCTCTCTTTACTGTGTTAAAGAAAAGAAAAACTCCAAGTCCATTATCGTCATCACAGCACAATACATATATCACATTAGTAATGTAAAATGAAATAACCAAAACCACATAATCAACCACAACCACAACTAAATAGCTGAGTATGTATGACTTCACTGAGTCTGTTCATTTTGTGTGTGTGTGTGTGTGAGGGGATTAATACGTTGTTTTCATTATTATGTGTGTATGCAACAGTACACAATGTATGTCAAGACCAAAATTTTTTGATTGAGCCGGCCTGTGTTGTGTGTGTCTGTGTGTGTGCATGTCAAGACCAAGTGTGTGTGTGTGTGTGTGTGGTGTGTGTGTGTGTGTGCATGTGTGTGTGTGTGTGTGGGCTCATGCAAATGTGTGATTTCAGAGAGAGAGGAGGAGACAGTAGAGGAGAGAGAAGCCGATGGTTTTCAAATGTCATCACTGCAGCTGAGACTATACAGACAGACAGACTGAAACAAACATCCTTTCTTTTCTTCCCTCTTATACTCTCCTCTCCTCTCTCTCCTCTACTCTTCCTCTCCCCCTCTCCTCTCCTCTTTTTTTCTCTCCTCCTCTTCTACACCCTCTTTCCTCCTTCTCTCCTCTTCTCTCTCTCCCCTCTCTCATCTCTTTCTCTCCTCTCCTCTTTCTCTTCTCTTCTCCTTCCACTTTCTCTCCTCCTCTTCTCCACCTATCTTGTCTCTTCTCGCTCTCCTCCTCCTCTTCTTCCTCTCCTCTCCTCCCTCCCTTCCTCCTCCTCTCCTCCTCCTTTCTTTCTCCTGTGGGATCAAAGGAAGGAGGGATGATCTCTAAAGGA
>NC_063190.1:20215076-20217576 GCF_017589495.1 Alosa alosa | reverse complement strand
CACACAGTCAGCACAGCCTGACTAACACACACACATTCAGCACAGCCCGACCAACACACACACAGTCAGCACAGCCTGACCAACACACACACATTCAGCACAGCCCGACCAACACACACACAGTCAGCACAGCCCTACCAACACACACACGTTCAGCACAGCCTGACCAATCCAACACACAGTCAGCACAGCCAGCCCAACACACACACCGACAGCACAGCCCTCCCAACACACACACAGACAGCACTGCCCAACCCAACACACACACAGTCAGCACAGCCCAACCAACACACACACAGTCAGACCAGCCTGACCAACACACACAGTACATTGAGATGGAGAGTGTCTTTGGTGCAGAATGTCTCACACAGGAGCTCACATGGTGTCATTCATGCTAAGAACTCATTCATTCTGTTCAATTGTCATTTTTAAGCACAGTTTTGAATGGAATTGTGTGAAAGTATTTGTTTGTGTGCAAGTTCACATCACAGAGCAAATGGCAGTTCACTGTGTAAAGACTTTAAAAGGGCCTTTTCCATTTCAATACTTTACCAGGGCCTTCTTCATTTAAAATCCCCTTTTCTCAGACAGGGATTCAGACAGAGAGAGAGAGAGAGACATTAACACGGGCTAGATAAGTTTGGGTGTCGGTAGCGATCCAGCCGATAATGAAGGGAATAGTTTTCGGAGTGCGTCTGAGGGACCGGCTGATAAGAAGTTCTCAACCCAGACGTGGGCCTCTTACGGGCCAACTCCGCCTCACGCCCGTTCTCTCTGCAGGAGGGCCTTGAGAGGACTTCACAACCACAGAGCAAACCCCCGACAGGAAACGAGGCTGGACTCCGCCTCCTTAACGAGCTGCCTGTCTTGTTACCCCGGAGCGGTGATATTAATTAGACGGGCCACCCAAGGCCCGTGCTCATTAAGGGGCCAGTAAACAGTCTTAATTTGTTATGAATTTTAATGCCAACTTCCAAACAAACACTCGACGCAGCCAGCGACTAGGCCACACGACCAGAGACATGAGAGACACCGACTGAAGTGATAAGAGAGAGGCTGATCAGATAGATGGGGACCTTTTAATGCCAGTGTGTGTGTGTGTGTGTGTGTGTCTGTGTCTGTGTGCATACACTCCTGTCAATGTGAGCAAGTGCATTTGTGTCAGTATACATGTATACATTGTATATGTGAATGTGTATGCATGTATACGAGTGTGTGTTTGTGTGCATGTGTGCATATTTCTGCATGTGCATCTAAATGTGTGTGTGTGTGTGTGTGTGTGTGTGTGTGCATGATTGCCTTCCAAGTGGCCAAGTGACTCCTTAGCACTGTTTTATGATGCACAATTATGTCTTTATGGCCATTTAATAAAAGGGGAAACAGTTTGCTTAATAATTTGCAGGTAATACATGGAGGTGTCCTGGCATGGTGGAGGACTGGACACACACACACACACACACACACACATGGAGGTGTCCTGGCATGGTGGAGGACTGGACACACACACACACACACACACACACACACATGGAGGTGTCCTGGCATGGTGGAGGACTGGACACACACACACACACACACACACACACACACACACACACACGGAGGTGTCCTGGCGTGGTGGTGGACTGAACACACACACACACACACACATGGAGGTGTCCTGGCGTGGTGGAGGACTGGACACACACACACACACACACACACACACACACACACACACACACACACAGCAGTAATCTAAGCACAGAGAGAGCAACATAGTATACAAAAACACCAAAAACAAAAAGACCAAACCTGTACTAATCTACACTATAGCTAAACATAGCAAGCATAAACAGCAAGCTCAGTCCATCCTTGCATGCACAGTGAGCTTCGCTAGGCAAGTTTTAAAACAAGACAAAACAAAAACAAACACAAACTTCCCAAATTAAATCTGCATACTCTGACCTTCACTTCCCTTTCAGTGGTCATCCACCAGCGTTAATTCCAATCAGACACAAACCCTGGCCAGTGTGCACATCAGCACGTTCCTGCGGTGGCGGTGTTATCTCTGGGACACAGGGGCCAGGGCCCTTTCACCTGTCCAGGGCCACCGCCTGTCTGATTTACCTACGCTAGCGTTAAAGTGTGATGATTTATGGACAAAGGATACACACACAAACACACGCACACACACACACACACACATACAGTACACACACAGATCCACAGACACACACACACACACAAACACACACAAACAACACACACACACACACACACACACACACACACACACACACACACACACACACACACACACACACACACACACACACACAGGCTCAGACACAGACACAGACACACACACACACACATTTTCCCTCTTTCTCTTTCAATGAATGACCCATGGCACTGATAATATGTAAAACACACACACACACACACACACACACACACACACACACACACACACACACACACACACCTTCTGTTTATAGTCAACTGCATGGGCTTTCCA
>NC_063190.1:20202576-20207576 GCF_017589495.1 Alosa alosa | reverse complement strand
AGTTAAAGCAGTTAAAGTAGTTCAAGTTAAAGCAGTTAAAGTAGTTATAGTTAAAGTTGTTAAAATTCAAGTTAAAGTAGTTAAAGAAGTTAAAGTTAAAGCAGTTAAAGTAGTTAAAGTTCAAGTTAAAGTAGTTAAAGTAGTTAAAGTTAAAGTAGTTCAAGTTAAAGCAGTTAAAGTAGTTATAGTTAAAGTTGTTAAAATTCAAGTTAAAGTAGTTAAAGTAGTTAAAGTTCAAGTTAAAGTAGTTAAAGTAGTTAAAGTAGTTAAAGTTAAAATAGTTAAAGTAGTTAAAATTCAAGTTAAAGTAGTTAAAGAAGTTAAAGTTGACTGTTATTTAGCGAATGCTTTCATCCAAAGTGACACAGACTTGTAACGTTACGTCTCTCTGCGCCCTCCTGCTGCCCCCTCCTGCCCCCTGCTGCCCCATCTTGCCCCCTCCTGCCCCCAGGCTTATCTGGAGAGCCCCAAAACAACATGAGCTCCTGCTCTACTCTGACTGCTTCTTTAACCTCCGGCAGTGCACAGATTACTGGAAATCCCCCTTGAGCAGCAGAGAGGAGCCTGAACACACACACACACACACACACACACACACACACACACACACACACACACACACACACACGCGCCTGCTCACCTTGCCCGCTCAGCGTCAAGGTCACTGACAACATTTGATGTGCATCGACTGTGTGTGTAAGTAGTGTGTGTGTTTATAGGCATGTGTGTGTGTGTGTGTGTGTGTGTGTGTGTGTGTGTGTGTGTATGTGTGTGTGTGTTATATTAACTGTGTACGTATGTGTCTGATTTTGATCTGGGTCTGCTCTGGTCCTGTTCCAGGAATCAAGTCTGCCTTAGGAACTAACTAATCATCACTACACTGCATCCCTATGCTCACAACAGCCACTGTATATGTGTGTGTGTGTGTGTGTGTGTGTGTGTGTGTGTGTGTGTGTGTGGCATCTCACTCACATATGGTGAGCAGAGAAAACAACTACATCAATGCAATGTAATAACAATATAACAACAGTTCAATAACAATGACAACAAAAACAATCAAATCATGAGTGTGAGCCTCTAACTGGCTTGTGTGTGTGTGTGTGTGTGTGCCTCAAACAGGCTTTCACACATCGCCATAGAAAAAGGCCCAATGTTGTGCGGTCTCACTGGTTTCTATAATACATATAGCAGTGGGATACATATGTGTGTGTGTGTGTGTGTGTGTGTGTGTGTAGTCTCACTGGTTTCTATTAGAGCAGTGGGATATGTGTGTGTGTGTTTGCAGGGCCGTCTATTTGACTGATGCCACAGAGTTTAAGTGCAGCTTTACGGCACTTCTAATAGGAGCTCAGCACGCTAACTACCCTAATGGCCATCTGCTTGCCTGGGTCCAAAACACGCACACACACACACACACACACACACACACACACACACACACACACACACACACACACACACACACACACACACACACACACACACACACACACACACACACACACACACCTAACACACGCAAGTATGCACACACACACACACTTACACACATGCATGCATGCACACACACTCACACACACACAAACACGCACGCACAAACATAACACACACACACACACACACACACATGCACACACACACACACACACACACACACACACACACACACACACACACACACACACACACACACATACACATGCATGCACACACACTCACACACACACACACACACACACACAAACCTGTCCCCACACTCATCACATTATCACCCAATCAGTTAACATGCTCCCATTACTGCGCGAGTCATTACACTACAAAAGTGCTCTACAACTCTGTAACAGCACATACTGTACACATACACACATACACACACACACCAACACACATGCATGCACACACACAAACACACACACACACCTGTTTCTGCACCAGTTGCCCTATCCAAGCCAGGTCTGATCCATGCAGCTATGCTCTGCTGACATAATGAGGGATTCACCAGCCACTTTCTGTGTGTGTGTGTGTGTGTGTGTGTGTGTGTGTGTGTGTGTGTGTGTGTGTGTGTGTGTGTGTGTGTGTGTGTGTGAGTCAATCTGTGTGACTGTAATCTATGTCTATGTGTGTGTGTGTGTGTTGAGGTGGGCGAGTGCCCCTCCACCACCCACCCCCTTTCATTATCCCTTCATTCCCCCCACCACCACCAAACATGGTCCCCTACCCTTTTAGACTCACTTTAGATTCCCCCCCCATTTGGTTTTCATTTAACAGCGGCTGAATAAAGTGATCAATATCTGGCCTAGAGCTTTTCCTGTCGTCACCAGTCTGCTTTGGATTCAAGGTGGTGGTAGTGGGTGAGAGAGAAAGGTGAGAGAGAGAGAGAGAGAGAGAGAGAGAGAGAGAGAGGGAGAGAGGGAGAGGGAGAGGGAGAGAGAGAGAAGGAGAGGGAGAGAGAGAGGGAGAGAGAGAGGGAGAGAGAGAGAGAGAAAGAGAGGCAGAGGCACTAGTGAAAGGAGAGAGAGCGACAAAGGAGTTAAAGGAGAGTGGAGGCATTGGCATCGATCCCTCATCCAATCTAATTACTGCTCCAAAGTGCCCTTTTTGGGCTTCAGGACGATCAGTAGATTAATCAGCAGGAGCAGCGGAGGAGGAGGAGGAGGAGGAGGAGGAAGATGAGGAAGCCAGGGAGAAGGAGGAGGAATAGCAGTATAGTAGTAGTATTAGTAGTAGCAGTACGAGGAAGAGGAGGAGGAAGATGATGAGGAGGAAGGCACACATAAGGAGGAGGACCAGTATTAGGAAGCTCCAGCATGTCATTATTGCTGATGGGCGCTGAAGAGATGAGGAGCAGGCTGGCATTTGCGCTGGTCCCAGATCAGCGGCTCCCAGCGGTGCTGCCAGGGCTGCTGCTGAGGGCTCATCGGCATGCGTGTGGGCACCCCCGCTTCTCATTTATCATTAAGTCTCAACTCGAGGTGGTCAGACTTGTATCTCCCATCAAAACGTCCACCCCTCTGTCAGACACACACACACACACACACACACACAGTACACACACACACACACACACACACACACACACACACACACACACACACACACACACACAGTACACAAACACAGACACTATCTTTCCCTCTTTCCACCCCCCCTTCTCTCACTCTCTCTCACATCCCACCCACACACACACACACACACACACACACACACACACACACACACACACACACACCCTATTACGGAGATCTGAGCAGCTGTCTGACATTTCCTATTCTGCCTTATCAGCGCAGCGGCGGATGTCTGGACCTGGGCTGCAAACAGCCTGCATGTAAAAACGCTCAAAATAAAGCCGGAGACCAAACACACACACACACACACACACACACACACACACAGACAGGCTGCCGTGGGGCATGCTGTTTTCTGTATCGCCCGTGTGCATCTCCCTCTCTCTGTTGCCCGTTGGGCTGATCTGCCAGCATCCAGCCCTCTGGGCCACATCGCAGGTCCTCCTGCCTCCCACCCTCACAACACACACTCTCACCACACACAACACACACACCCTCACAACACACACTCTCATCACACACAACACACACACACCCTCACAACACACACTCTCACCACACACACCCTCACAACACACACTCTCACCACACACACCCTCACAACACACACTCTCACAACACACACTCTCACCACACACACCCTCAGAACACACACTCTCACCACACACACCATCACAACACACACTCTCACCACACACAACACACACATCCTCACAACACACACTCTCACCACATACAACACACACACCCTCACAACACACACTCTCACCACACACAACACACACATCCTCACAACACACACTCTCACCACACACAACACACACATTCTCACAACACACACTCTCACCACACACAACACACACATCCTCACAACACACACTCTCACAACACACAACACACACACCCTCACAACACACACTCTCACAACACACAACACAACGTTCGTTTTCAAAACTGTGCAACTCACCGAGAGGTTAGTGGTGTTTGTTGATGTTCCAAAACAAGTAGCGTAGCGAAATACAGTTTATGTCGTGTTTTATTTGCCATTTTGTAAAATTGATTTCTGTTGGAAGACTCATTGCACGTTGATATTACTGCGCCACCGTCTATGCTTCAGGTTCAAACATTGAGCGGAAGTTTATACACGGTTGTAAGGTGTCTGAATAAATAGTTCCACAATAGGCCAAGCAAATAAGACGGCTGGAAATCATACATTGCGCCGATATATAATTTGCTTTTAATAGTCAACGAACTCCACTAACCACTCGGTGAGTTGCACAGTTTTGAAAACGAACGTTAAGAGTTGTTTTAGGACATGTTTGAGTAGCCTACTACAGTATGCCCATTGCCAGCCACCCTGAGAAGTCAAAGGCGATTCAAAACGAGTCAGAAAAGTTGAGACAGGACCAATCGTCAAAATGTCGGTGTCCACCACTCTAGTTCATCCAAAACAAACCAGAAAAGGGCTTTAAAGTGCCAAAAAACAGAATTTTCCTTTAATGGTTATGGGATGATTGGCTGTCAATAAAGCATGTGACCTACGACCCCCCAGGCGCTAGCTGACCTCCGCTCTTGTGTTTGAAACATATGTGTGGGGTTTGGAATGTCTTCCTGATTTAAAAAATATCTCCCTTTATCTCAGTGAAGTCGAATCCAGGTCCTGGACTTCTCAAGAGCTTCACAGATCGAGGGACAGCTAAAGTAAGCCCAACGGTTGGCCTCTTCACAGGACATTACTCCTCATTAGTAAGACACATTAAAATCACGAAGTCGCTTCGGCCAAGGAAACAGATTTTTTTTGTCCAGATTAAACCCAGCGCATTATTCCATGGAGTCGAGTGTTGCAGAATACCTGCGGCTCCTGACCAAAGATGGCTGTGAGTTGGCCCAGAGTCGGCCCTGAGCGGTAAAGCCCAGCGAAAGAAGTGGAGGAAA
>NC_063190.1:20190076-20197576 GCF_017589495.1 Alosa alosa | reverse complement strand
AGTTGGGAGAAGAGACCAGAAATATCACACACACACACACAGCAGGGGAGTGGGTTTGCTTTTCTACCACACCAGCACAGACGTCATCCACAATCACACTCTATTTACCACACCCCATGTGCTGGGCTGTGTGTGTGTGTGTGTGTGTGTGTGTGTGTGTGTGTGTGTGTGTGATGCGCATGTGTGTGTGTGTGTGTGTGTGTGTGTGTGTGTGTGTGTGTGTGTGTGTGTGTGTGTGTGTGTGTGTGAGAGAGAGAGAGAGCACCTTTCTGTGGTTATTCATGTGTCTACACGTGTGACTGCTTTCATGAGTTGTTTGAGTGTGTGTGTACTGTATGTATCAGTGAGTGTGTGTGTGTGAGCCGAGCCTAGGGCAGGTCCATCTGCCTACTTGTCTGCCTGCTGGTTGCTCATCTCTCCCACTGTCATCCTGTTGATCTCAGTGTTCAACCTCATAAACACGCACTTGCCTTAGCAAAAAGCTTCTTCTTTAAGTGACCATGGGAAATTAATTAAATTGGGCTGTGGTAACAGCAGCAGAAACAGATGTGAAAATGCTCCTACGCCTCCACCACACTCTTAAAACGAATGTGCTGTCCCTATCTGGATACAGAGATGTGTTAAAAAAACAACGCAAGTTGTGTTGTTTTCAACACAAGTTGTGTTATTTTCAACACATATTGTGTAGCAAATAAAAAAGGAAACAATACAAACTGTGTTGTCCCTATCTGGACACAGAGATGTGTTAAAAACAACGCAAGTTTTAAGTGCATGTACTGCATTGGTCAGGGCCAGATAAGGGCCAGATTTGAGCCGGATCAGGGCCAGATGTGAGCCGGATAAGGGCAGTCTCTGTCCTCTTCTGACCTCTGATATTCTAGCGTCCTCCATTCTCATCACCTCCCAGCCTACTTTACACGGTGAGCACCGATTTTCACAAAGCTATCATTTCCCACTCAGCACAGATGGGAGGTTAAGCAAGGTGTGTGTCTGTGTGTGTGTGTCTCTCTCTTTCTCTGTGTGTGTGTGTGTGTGTGTGTGCTTTCACATGTCAGAATGCACAGTTCTTAAGTGTGCGCACTTGAGTAAATGTGTTTACATACATGCTACTGTATATGTGTATATGTGTGTGTGTGTGTGTGTGTGTGTGTGTTCACACAGAGTGATTCGATGTGTCTGTGTTGACAACTCAGAGCACACTCAAGTAGTCTAAATGTGTATGCGCTTTACAGAGCACAGACGTCTCTCCTGTCAGGCATGACCTAGTGCAGCCTCACTACCTCCAAACACACACACACACACACATACACACACACACACACACACACACACACACACACACACACACCGACAGTGCACATACCTGTATATCTGCCACCTCCAGCCCATTTAGCCATTACCGTGTGTGTGTGTGTTTTGAACACCAGAAACTACCGTAGTTAGTCAGTTGGGCATGACACCAAGCCCCTGTGCTGCAACTCTTTCATATGAGCATACACACACACACACACACACACACACACACACACACACACACACACAGACAGTGATTGAAAGAACACACACACATTATGTTAATAAGTATCAGCACAGTTTTTCCTGGCTTTCTTTCAAACAAAGAGAGTGGAGGTGTGTGTGTGTGTGGTGTGTGTGTGTGTGTGTGTGTGTGTGTGTGTGTGTGTGTGTGTGTGGGAGAGAGAGACAAACAGACAGAAAGACAACCTGTTCTACAAAATGCTTCAGCTCATTTTCACATGAGGAGCCAGACCTAGCACTGAGGAGATCTGACATGAGATAACATCAGAGGCTCCACTGCACACTAAGCAGATTCATTCACACACACACACACACACACACACACACACACACACACACACACACACACACTCACACACACACACATACACATAAAAATCCATGCACACAGGCACACAGACAGACACACACACGCACGAACACACTCACAAACTCACAAACTCACACTCATCGTGGCTTGACATTTTTGCAATTACACAGATACAGATACTTTCTTCTAACGCCAATATTTCACAGGATCGGACTCGAACTGAATTAAACAAAACTCTAAATGTCAATCCCTGGATAACGGCTGTTAGGAGATATGAGCAGACACTCTTAATTGCAATGGATGGCCTTGACTTCATTCTTGCTCTCTGGCACTGGGAATTAGAAAAAGGCAAAAAAGGAATAACAATGCACCACTTGCTTCCTTTCAGACACATTTGCTTGCTTAATGGACTAAATAAAGGCAAAAGCAATAGATCTATTAAGCCAATCAATACATGCAATTTCTACTGCACAGTAAACAGCTCTGGCGAGGACATTTGATCTTTCCGCGTTCCCTCTGTGTCTGGTCCTCTGTGACAATAGAAAAATGGCTGCCTGAAATTTTTTCATCGTACCGCTGCTAAAGTTACTATTAGGACAGATAGCTTTGGCATTACACAAAGCAAGATCAACAATCTTCCATAATCTTCGACAGCACAAAGAGAAGATGGTGTCTGTGACTATAATTTCAGAAATGAAAGCTTTGCCATTTCAAAAAGGCATTATATATATTACCTCAGTTGCATAAGATATACACACACACACACACACACACACACACACACACACATTATATTACCTCAGTTGCATAAGATATTGTTAGAGCTGGTAATATGGACATTTATACAGCTATGACACAGTATGTTTGGTAAGCCGGACAATACCTACAGTACACTGATCGTGAGTATGTGTGTGTGTGTGTGTGAGAGAGAGAGAGTGTGTGTGTGTGAGAGAGAGAGACACACAGTATGTTTGGTAAGCTGACCATCTATTGATGCTCTATCAGCTCTATGATGCAGTAGAGCAGGGGTGGCGAACCTGCAGCTCACAAGCAGCATGCGGCTTTTTGCCTCCTCTTGTGCGTCTCGCGACTGCTCAACTGATGTTCTCACTTCTCCTTGGACTTAAAGAGTTTTTTTTTTTTAAATATATTTCTGATAAATCAAAATGCATTTCATTATTTGACAGTACTGCCAATAGTTAGGCTACCAATAATTAAATTTAAATAATTTCACTGTCATGTGATGGACAGGAATCTAACCCCTATTACATAATAAGAATACAATATAAGAAGACGTATCTGTTTCTTTAGCAGGGTTTAATGCTACAGTACTGTTGCAATCAGGAAAAAGTAGCCTGAAGCTAAGTGCAAATAGAAGGAGGAACACAGGACATTCAAAAGAAGGATTTGTCTTTTTGTAGCATAACCCTTCATATATCAATGTGTCTGTAACCAAAATTACGTAATAGTTGTGTTCTACACGTTATTTTGGTAATTGGTATGCCAGACTTAACTGATGCATGCAGCTTCCTGAGAGTTTCCCCAAAGGCCTTTGCAAGGTCAAGGTAAAGGTAGGCTATTTAAACGTCAGTCAGAGAAGCAGACTCATTTTCTTTTATTCATTTTCTTTTCAAAAATGAATGGAACACTCCATGGAACACTCAACGGTCACATTGGCATCATCTCAGTTTTTACATTGGAGCATTGCTCATGCTAATAAGACATTCTCAGGGCCAGATGTACTAACGCTTTTGTGCCCACTTCAGGCGTATTTGTTTCGCAACGTGCGTGTAAAAACATTGCGAGGTATGTACAAACAGGCCGCATTAAGGGTCAAAGCACAGACTGCCTCTCGCAGCGTGCTGAAAATGGCGAGCTGCGCTTTTCCGTGTCATGCATATGCATTCATGAGAGGATCGAGGGGAAAGTGGGAGTTTAGCGTAAAAAGATGAGAGGGGAAGCGTAAAGAGCGCCTAATTATGTATTCCGCGGTATGTACAAAAACTGCTTGTGAAAGCACACATCTTTTCTGCGAATAAATACTTCTGCCTTTTAAAAGCAGGTGTTAATCCAAATTGCAGGTAAATGCGTCAATAAGAGAACCTTTCAAAGACAACAGAATCGCTATTTAGAGCACCAGTTTTGTGTCTTTGCACTATATCAAAAGCAACCTTAACTTTCGTTGGCCTTTCAAATGTCTTTCACGTCATTCACTTAAACTTTCCAACTTTCTAGATTTGACCAATCTTCCATAGCCTACGGTACACAAATAGGTTGGGTAGAACTACTGATCTTCATTATCTCCCTGTTTGTTGTCATTTCATGTATCATGTACGGTATTATTTCATGATCGCTAAACGTTCGATTCTTTTTAATGTTGTCATCAGTTAACTTCACAGTATGTACACTGGCGCCTTAATGCAGAGGCTTACCTGGGCTTCAGCCCAGGGGTCTCGACCAATCAGGGGCCTCCTAATAATAATAATGATAATCAATAATATTAAACGGCCGTGTCCGTATTCGCGGCGTCAGTCATAGCCTACTCTGGAGCTAGCCTAATTGAGCACATCGCAATGCTCTACAATGACATCCATGCAGAGGCCCCCTTTGTCTTCTCTTCTAAACTGTAACAAAATGTAACAAAAATGTAACCCAACGGGTGTGTAGAGGAGCTAGAGGAGAGGCTGAAACTGACTGACAAACTTACAAACTCTGGAGATAACGTGGGTAGGATTGAAGCAACGATAAACGAATGATGTGGATTCCTGTAACTGTCCATGAAAACAGAAGGCATAGCAGGTAAATATCGTAGCAAATAGCCTGGCAATGAAAGGGCTTTAAAAACATGTATTTCACTTGTCTCACTGGAGTGAGCATGGGGAACATGGGCTGTTAGAAAGAAAATGAATTAGTGATCTGCATCTCCGTTCACGAAAAGCTAAGTTTAGGCTAACCCATTCGCACAAATTATAGCCTATGTTTTCTCCATTGTTAACGTGAGATATGGCTCCATGTAGGGTAGATAGTGATAATGCATAAGGTAGCCAATATACATGAGCCAGCTGCTTGTTCTGTAGGCTAAAAGTATTCCTGTCCCTCCCAAGCTGCGTTAAAATGGTGTGTTAAGTGGACAGAATTTTAAAAAACCTCCTGGGGAACACCCCGACACGACAAACATATGCACTTTTGAAAAGCTTGAAACGTCCATATGTATAGCCTGACCCATCTCTTAACTTAGTCAGCCAGTGTTGTAAAAGTTCAATGATTGTTTTCGTGCAGCAGGCTAGGCTAGCCTTTTTGATAAGCGATGTCATGGGTAGGCTGACGTGATTAAGGAGGGCTTTCTGTTCCTGTTAATGTAAAGGTTTTACATAGGCTCAATAATGATGGGCTACACTGCA
This sequence comes from Alosa alosa, assembly GCF_017589495.1. Lineage (NCBI taxonomy): Eukaryota > Metazoa > Chordata > Actinopteri > Clupeiformes > Clupeidae > Alosa > Alosa alosa. The sequence continues at coordinate 20,192,329 of NC_063190.1, read as the reverse complement.
TGTTAGGCTGTGTGTGTGTGTGGGGGGGGGGCTTAAAAACATATAGCCCAGGGGCCTCAGGTGGTATTAAGGCACCCCTAAGTATGTAGGCTATTCCATTTAGTTGTGGACCTTCGTAAATTGCGGTAGGGGGCGGAGAAAGGCAGAGAAAGGCGCAGATTACACTATGAATTGAAAGTTTGATAAATACGACATAAACTTGGGTATGACTATCTGCGGTTTGTCGATGGCGCTGATAACGCCACGTTCGCAAATGTACTTACATCTGGCCCTCAGTGAGGGTGAATTTGTGATGTGTCTCATATATTTTTGTTGCTTGCTACTAATTCCTGAAAATGATCATTTGTAGCATCTGCCAAGTGTCTCAATTTAAATGAAAAAGAAAAGAGCTATTTAAACTGTAACCCTATGTCTAATTAGGCGTAGGCCTATAAGTCAATGTTGCTGTTGTAGGCCTAGTGTGGGCATCTTTTTTGTACAGCTCTTTTGAGTGATGTGGAATTTCTTTTGGCTCTTCATGCTGGACTGGTTAGATGCAGCTGAGATGCAGCTGGGTTGGCATAAGCAAGGCATCTCTATAGCTCTAAGATGCTGCACGGTTGGCGATGTGGGCATCTCTATAGCTGTAAGATGCAACTGGGTTGGCAATGTGGGCATCTTTATAGCTCTAAGATGCTGCAGGGTTGGCAACATGGGCATCTCAATAGCTCAGTATGATTGGTGAGATAGCAGTTGTACAGTTGGCATGAAGTAGGTGAGCTACGTTAGCATGCCCTCGGCCGTGTGATGCGTTACGGTTGGCACACTGAGATCTCTATAGCTTTGGCAGCATGGGCATCTCTATAGCTCTGTTTGTTTGGCGAGACGGGTATCTGTACAGTTGGCATGAGGTATGTGAGCTATGTTGGCATCTCCTTGGCTGTGTGATGCAGTGTAGTTGGCACACGGGGCATCTGTGCCCTGGAGCAGCTGAAGCGCTGGGTGAGGGCGGCCTCTGCCACAGCTGTGATTGGTTGGTCATGTCAGGGGAGCAGAGAGAGGAGCAGGAGGAGGAGGGGAAGTAGAGAGAGAGAGAGAGAGAAAGAGAGACATGGAGAAAAATTGACTATGAGGAGAAAATTCATGCCTGCGGCGGTGATCATTTCCTACAGAGGACTATCGTAAATGACACGTTTAAGACTATTACCTTGGAGCACTTCAGCAAACCCAATATGTGCCTGTTTAAACGGTGCTCCACTCCCACTGGACGTGGACTGGGATCTCGGGCAGCCGGCTACCTGCTGCTGATAGAGCTGTCGCTGCCGCTGGTTGCTTTTTTGCAAATGCATTCATATTAAAAGCGGCTCAGGAGAGAGCCCGTGGCTGTGCATTCATTTGCGCTAAAAAATGAGCAGTTCTGATTGGTGATGGGGGCCGCGGGAGGAGGAAAGGGTGTGTGTGTGCGTGTGTGTGTGTGTGTGTGTGTATGTGTGTGTGTGTGTGTGTGTGTGTGTGTGTGTGTGTGTATGTGTGTATGTGTGTGGGTGGGTGGGTGGGTGGGGGTGTTTGCATGTGTGTGTGTGTGGGGGATTGTTTGGGGGAGCAGCTAAAGCATCACACTCATGTGTGTTTCTGACCTCTGTGAGCGTTGCATCATGGGAGAGAGATGAGGTGGGCTCAGCAACGTGTGTGTGTGTGTGTGTGGGGTGGATGTCTGCTTCAGCTTGTTTTAGACTCCCTGGGAGTTGGACTAAAGCAGCACAACTCTGCCTAAGTGACCCCACTGCTCTCTGGGATGGATGGCCATATTGACTCCAGGGATTTTGTTTAAGACACAGAAATCTATAGTGCTCAGAGTGTATGTGTCTGTCTCTATGTGTGTGTGTGTGTGTGTGTGTGTGTGTGTGTGTGTGTGAAAAGGAGTGGAGAGGTGGGGAGGGGAAGTTCTGTCAGAAGCCATCCGCCTCCACTCCAGAGGATTGCTGTTTTACTGAATGAAATCCGGCGGAAAGCCCAGAGAACTAGAGTGTGTGTGTGTGTGTGTGTGTGTGTGTGTGTGTGTGTGTGTACGTGCGTGCATGTGAGTGTGTGCATATGTGTGTGTGTGTGTGTGTATGAGAGAGTATGTGTGTGGAGTGGTGTTCACCATCCACATCTTTATGTGTTACAAGCTCTCTCTCTCTGTCTTTCAAGGCTGAGGTGGCGGTGAGCTTGACAGCATCATTTCCAGCCTGCTTTGCCTCTTTCCTTGGCAAGGTCAACTCTTAATACCAG
>NC_063190.1:20175076-20185076 GCF_017589495.1 Alosa alosa | reverse complement strand
GGGGGGAGGGTTAGTTCCTGCCCCATCCCTGCACACACACACACACACACACACACACACACACACACACACACACACACACCACTGGAATGAGCTCCAGGCCACTGTGATGCCTCCATCTCCAACTTCCCCCAACGCCAGACTTGTGTCAGGGGCACTGGCTACGTCTCATCTCCAAAGACGAGGGGTTAAGCTAACAGATGGCGGCTCACTACGGCCGTTAGGATTAAACATTACACACACAGGCCTTTAAAAACCGCCTTCTCCCAACAGAACACCCTCGAGATGGGTAGATATATTGAGATATAGATAGCAAGGTACACACACCCACAGATAGAGAGGTAAAGAAAGACAAAGTCATTGCAAAGACAAAGGGCATTCCAAAGTCCAACTTTAAATCACAACATACAGGACAAACGATTCTATGAATCCTGGATGACCGCTAGACGGTGCTTGAACCTCTGCATGAGAAACTTATGCATGAGAAACCTTAAAAACCTCTGCATGAGAAACTTGAGCAAGATATCACAGAAATCAGCTATAATTAGCATCGGGATCGCTCACAAATCTCACGGACCACACGGACCCCCAACATCTGCTGTGCACACTGCAACATGAAGCTTGGAGCGTTTGAGATGTGCAGGCCTCTTAGCAACGCACAGAAGCACAACAGAGTCGTGGTCCTTAACACGCCGATTCCAAGGAACACACAACAGAGCTGTGGTCATTTATACGGTGATTCCAAGGAACACACAACAGAGCTGTGGTCATTTATACGGCGCTTCCAAGGAACACACAACAGAGCCGTGGTCATTAATACGCTGATTCCAGGAACGGAATGATTAAATGATTCAGCTTCAGGACTGTCTGCATGAGGGACAATAAGCAGGAGCCAAAGAATCAAAAAGTATGTGTGACCCCAACCCATCACACACACACACACACACACACACACACAAACACACACACACACACACACCAGACACAGACACACACACACACACACACACCAGACACACACACACACACACACACCAGACACAGACACACACACACACACAAATACACACCAGACACACACACCAGACACAAACACACACACACACAAACACACACCAGACACACACACCAGACACAGACACACACACTCTGACTCTGCTATTTTAGCGCCCCTCCATTTATTTCCTTTAAAAGTCCTCACAGGGCCAGCCGTCGCTGTGGTGAGCACAGAACCAGGGCAGCGAGACAGCACTTATCATTTCCCAGAGTGCAATGGGACAGCACTTATCATTTCCCAGAGTGCAATGGGCCGTTCGGAATGGGGCGTTTGAGGAATCTCTCCTTCCTTTGTGTTTTGGTTTCCACTTTTTTTCACCACGGCTCTCTCCTGACATTAGTCATGTGCTAAAGACGCACGCGGTGGCACTCTGGCAGCCCAGTATGAGGCAGGAAGACGATGGATGACCGGGGACAATATCCAGACCTCCGCTGGAGGAGGGAATAAAACAAAAGACAAAAAAAGAGAGATGCTTTGACTCTTAATGGAGAGAAAGAATAAAACAAAGAAAAAAATGAACAAAGAAAGAGAATAGGTAAGGAAGGAAGAGGGAAGGAGATAAAGAGAAGATCAAAGTCTGAAAGAAAGGAAGTACGAAAAGAAAGAAAAAAGAATGATAAAGGAAGATGGAGTGGAAAAAAGGAGCTTAGCGCTCCCTGAACGATGAACGTCCCGCACACATGGATTTGTGGGCAGTCTCACACACACACACACACACACACACACACACACACACACGCACACACACACACACAGTCACTCTGTCCCTAAGTCAAACAGCTTCCCAGCCATGACTAAGACCGGGAGGGTGAGACAGAGAGGACCCCTCTGTAGAGACACTACACTGGACTGGATTTGGACCAGACCTGGTCCAGTTCTGGCTCTGACTGGGGTGGACAGCGGGGCAAGCATATCCCCCAGATACTGTAGCAACAGGTGAGTGATGAGGGTGGTGTTGGGGGGGGGGGGGGGGAGTAGTAGTAATAGTGAGGTTTCTGTTCCACTGTCCTCCCACTGCGTCCCAGGGGAGCAAGGGCCACCATCGATTGTCAGGGAGGACTACGGAGTATGTGAGTGTGTGTGTGTGTGTGAGAGAGTGAGATAGTGAGTGTGTGTCTGTGTGTGTGGTGGTTGGGGATGGGGGGGGTCGTTGGGGACGGCTGGAAACATGGCTGTGTGGTGTGTCGAAGGGCTCCAGTCTCTCGTGTAAACCTTTCCACTCCACAGCTCCTGTCAATCAAGTGTTGGGGCCGCGCTCTCGGCGCCTCACAGCTCAGGGGGGATTTGTAAAGAAGCCCGGAGCTCATGGGGTGGATGTCAGATGTGTGTGTGTGTCTGTGTGTGTGTGTGTGTGTCTGTGTGTGTCGGGGCGCAGACAAACCTCCCCTGTACTGTCGATCAGAAGCCAAGCTGCAGCAGTCTCTTAGAGAGTCACTGTGTCTTTCTGTACTGTATCACAAAACTAGTGTCCGACATCGGACTGGATCTGGATCTAGACCGTTCCTGGACACTACCGTGGCCTCATTCTGACTTTTTTTTGGTGTTTTTTTGATGCTTTAATTCAAAAGGATTTACAGTACAGATGTCAATTATTACAAGGGCCACATTCCACGGAGCAACTCAGGGTTAGGCACCTTTTGGTCCAGATCTGGACAGACTCTTTTTTTTAAAAGTATATTTTTGGGGCTTTTGGCTTTATATCGAGATAGACGGTGGAGAGAGACAGGAAGCGAGTGGGAGAGAGACCCATGAGGTCGGAGATCAAACCTGGGCCCCTGTGGGCACTGAGACCCAATCGTGATACTGTACGGTGCTGCCGCTTGCACCTCAGCCTCTCAGTTCGGAAGAGAATCTTTTCCAGATTCATCTCTGACACCAAGGCTTGAGACTCCAATGGCTACTTCAGCCTCTCAACAACGCCACCAGTTATTTCATTCTTCTGTCCTGCAGCACTAGTGGTCTAGCCTGGGAGAACCCAGACGAACCTACATTTGCTCTGCAGGTCAGTGTGGCATGGAGGCCATTGACACCCATTTCCAATTTTCCAAAAACCCAGGAACCAATCACAATCGCTTCTCTGTTTAAACAGATTTGGATGTGTATTTTATTTGGAATTGAGTAAACATCTGCATTTAGAACCTTCATTTACAAATAAGATTGAATTGCTACACTTCTATTATTTGATAATAATTTGATTTGCAGCAATTTAATTTGAATTTCACTGTTGGTTACACCCCTGGAAGTCGTAAGTCAATGAAGCCTTTCCAGACCCACCGCCAATCTCAATCGAGATTTAAGAAGCAGTCTGGTGTCAACTAGGCTACTAGTGGTCAGTTCTGTGCTTAATGTGGCCCTCTTCTGGCCCAGATCCGTTTGGGACTCGGCTACTGCAGCTTCCCTACTGGCTCTCTCCCTCCGCATCTCACCACTGGTCCCGTCTGGACCCATGTGTGTGTGTGTGTGAGTGAGTGTGTGTGCGTGTGCGTGTGTGTGTGTGTGTGTGTAGGACAGGGCTCTACATCTCACCACTGGCCCCGTCTGGACCCATGTGTGTGTGTGAGTGAGTGTGTGTGCGTGTGTGTGTGTGTGTGTGTGTGTGTGTGTGTGTAGGACAGGGCCCGTCTGGACCAATCAGAAGCCACTCAAGCGAGCGTTTGTCATTACACAGCGCTCTGAAATGGACATCCGAAAGCTCACTCGTCACGAATACCCCACACGGTGGCAGCGGCGGCTATCTCTGGAATGGACACGGTGTTAGTCGGATCGGCACCAGAGTTGGGCCAGGCCGGTCGCCTAGTTGCTGGCTAATCGTGTTTGTGTGAGGTGGTTGCCAGGACAGCGGATAATCGGAGCATCATTAGCAGGGGTCCTCGAAGGTGCTAATCCGACTTTAATGAACTCAGGGGCTGCCAGCTTTCTGCCCTGCCCGCCACCACTGCAGACCAGCCCCCGCCAAGGGTCGTTTCAGAAATGAGGGAGGCGGACAGACCTGAGTCCTCATTCCCCGGCAACTAACCGAAACAACTTACATGATTTCACACGTTACAGAAGGTGCACACAGACACACACACAGACACACACAGACACAGACACACACACATATATAACTTGAACCAGAAAACAAAAGGAAAAAGGAAAAGACTTACCATTTTATTATTGATTTCATGGAAATGAATTTCACAGACTTTCTCGACGACGTCCTCGTTCTCGAAAGTTACAAAGCCAAAGCCTGCAGACACAGAGGGGAAAAAAACAGCAAGTTTTAACAGTGTGCGTGAGCACTGAATGAGTTCTGTACGTAACAAAACAAGTCGGTTCTTAAGAATTTCAAAAACTGCAGTGTAAGCGTAATTACTATCACACAGGAGTTTCATCGCTGATGGTCTCTAAATCAACCCAACGCTGATAGCTCTGAAACTAAGCATCCTCCCACACAGGCCTGACCAGACATTGTCTTCACTCGTCTTTTTCGCGGGGCGCAGATGATGAAATCTCGGACATTATTAGACGGGCTGGAGAGGCCGCTGCACAAAAGCAGGAGATGGAAAAACAGGACAAAGCCCACTTAATGAAATTCGTGGAGCAGAGGGCTCGGGCATCTGAATTTCATTAAACGCATTCTGTGTTCCGCGCTCGTTCTGACCACCACAGCAGCGGTGGCAGCGGCGTAACAAGCTCTCGTTTTCATGGTAATGTGCCGCCCGTCCGCCGATATCTGGACGTGTCATTGACCACGGGGATTTTTCTCTTTTTTTCATATTTATGAAATAAAAACTTAACCCTTTCACTCGCGCAGTGTCAAAAGCACAGGGAGAAATAAATATGCCAAATGAAAGCTGTTTTGACTGGACACACAGAACATCACTGCTCTATCATTAATAGTATTTGCAGGTGATTTACAAAAGCGGTCCCCCACAGTGCTATCATCCAACACAAAGGGAAAATAATTCTCCTCCGCGGGCGTTTAAATGCGAACCTACTGTGGGAAAACTCAAAAGAGTGCCAATCCACAATGCCACAGCCGACAGTTCCCTATTGTAGCCGTTTCCTGCACGACACTTAACATCCACTCAACGCTTACTGATGGTGACATTTTTAGGAACTATTCATCGACGCTCGAGTCAGAAGTGATAAGCACCAGAGCCATAGTCAAACAAAGGAAACGCCTGTGGGTGATGGAGGTTGACGCAAAGGCTGTAATTTACATGGCTGTAATGTACATGGCTTATCAGTGGATGTGCATTCAAGAGCGTGATTAATAGAGCTCCGCTATGTAAACCAACGCCAGGACATTTAGCATTCGGGCTGAAGCGTAATAGCAGGCCACCTCCGAGGGATCAAAGGTCAGGGAGTGACGAGGGAGCGGATGTTAGAGGGCGAGAGACTGTATGAAGAGATAAGAACATGACCTGGCTGATAACAGAACAGACCGCAGTAAATAAAACACACAGCTACACGTCACTCCCCCCTCCACACACAACTACCTGTGGAAGACTGTGGAGTGTGTGTGCGTGCGCGTGTGTGTATTTGTATGTGTACGTGCGTGTGTGAGTGTTAGTGTATGTGTGTGTGTGTGTGTATGAGTGTGTGTGTGTGTGTGTGGGTCCATGTTTGTGTGTGCATGTGTATGTGTGTGTGTATGAAAGTGTGAGTGTGTGTGTGAGTATGTGCATTTCACATGTAAAGAAAAATCACAAATGTACAATGTACCAAGTTTCAGTATAGGTCTGAATCAAGTGTGCCTACAGTAATCTTACTCAGACAATAATGTTGCTCCCCTACAATTCAGAGACTGCTACTATACTTCTCTACACTAATTACAACAACAGCAAAGCAATAACTTTGTTGAGACACTATTAAAATTAAATTCAATAGTGTTGGGTGCAAGTGGCATCAACTGTGCCTCAGTGTAAATGCTGCAGCAGAACAATGAGAGAATGCATCCTGCAGAGGCCACAAGGCAGCACAGCACTGAGAGGATGCAGCCTGCAGAGGCCTTTAAGGCAGCACAGCACTGAGAGGATGCAGCCTGCAGAGGCTTTAAGGCAGCTGCAGAGGCCACAAGGCAGTACAACACTGAGAGGATGCAGCCTGCAGAGGCCTTTAAGGCAGCACAGCACTGAGCGGATGCATCCTGCAGAGGCTGCAAGGCAGCACAAGGGCAGAGCGGGCACATCATGCAGAATAGCCATCATCTCTCTGCTGGACAAGGACATGCCTCGTAGTGTACCAGTTCTCTTCACCGCAGCCAAGGAAACTGTTGACGCGGCAACTTCTGCGGAACAGGGTTGTAAGTCTGTATAAATATATTTATTTTATTTTGTTTTATTTCATTATTTTTTTTTACTGACTTGTGCTATTTGAGTCGTTGGTTTAGTCAGAAGGGGGCACCTTGCCAGATGGCGTTTGGGGAGGTGTGTGTGTGTGGGAGGTGTGTGGGGAGGGGTGTGTGTGTGGGGGGAGGTGTGTGTGTGTGTGGGAGGTGTGTGTGTGTGTGGGGGAGGTGTGTGTGTGTGTGGGGGGTGTGTGTGTGAGGGAGCAGTGTGTGGGAGGGGTGTGTGTGTGGGGGAGGGGTGTGTGTTTGGGAGAGGTGTGGGTGTGTGTGTGTGTGGGAGGTGTGGGGGTGTGTGGGAGGAGTGTCTGTGTGTGGGAGGTGTGTGTGTGGGTGTGTGTGTGTGTGTGTGTGGGAGGTGTGTGTGGGAGGTGTGTGTGTGGGGGGGCAGGGTGGTGGAAGGGGTGTGGTGGGAACAAGACGAGGCAGTGGAGAGATGAATGAGATGGAGGTGTAAGTGTGTACTGTATGTGTGTGTATGTGTGTGTGTGTGTGTGTGTGTGTGTGTGAGAGAGAGAGAGTCTGAGTGAGTGTAAGTGTGTGTGTGTGTGAGAATGATATGGAGGTATGTGTGTTAATTTGTGTGTAGGACAGGGCTGTGTGTAGGAGCCAGGAGTGAGGTCCACTAGCTACTGCTCTCCAATCGGCCTGTATGGCTTCCTCTATGAGCTGCTCAGGATATCCCCCTGCACATAGCCTCTCTCTCTCTCTATCTCTCTCTCTCTCACACACACACACACACACACACACACACACACACACACACACACACACACACACACACACACACACACACGTCCCCCTGCACACTGCCAGCACTCTAACGGGGGGTCACAACACTGACTTCCTATTGCTACTTGTACTGTACAACACACACATAACATCTCTTCCTCTAACACACCACACACACACACACATCCTCCCTCTCTTAAACACACAAATGCACTCTCTATCTACCTAATCCATCCTCTCTCTCTCGCTCTCTCTCTCTCTCTCTCTCTCTCTCTCTCTCTCTCACACACTCTCACACACACACACACACACACACACACACACACACACACACACACACACACACACACACACACACACACACTCTTCCTCAGTCTTGTTCTTTTCCTTCCATTGTTTCCATTTTTAATCCTCTGCCCTGTCAACTTTCTCCAGAAAAGGCATGGTTCTTGGGCCACACTAAGAGCTATATAAAACCAGCTTTTTCTCTCTTTCTCTTTCTCTCTCTCTCTCTGTCTCTCTCTCTCTTCCTCTTTCGATTTCTATTTATCTCTCTCTCTCACGTTATCCTTGCTACCTCTATATCATATTTGCTGACTGGCAGAGTTTTTTTTGTATATCTTGTGCGATGTGATCATACTCTAGAACAACTGCAGCCAGATTTTCATACCATGCTGGCCCCCTCCCAATAGAAACATCTATTTGAAAACTGCTGTGAAAACACTCGTTGAGCTCATAAAAAAAAATCTCACAGAACAAACACACACCAAAATATTGGATGATAAAAAAAAAAAAGAAATTGCGTTTTAGTCAGCTGCAGCTAAAGGGGGAGTCTTTTCAAACACAATTTTTCTGAGCTGTCCACTGTGCAAACACACACACACACAGGACACAAACTCACACACACACAGGGCACAAACACACACACACACACGCCATGTCGGAGCAGAGTGGGTGTGGAGAGGGCTGAGCTGCAGCTGTTTTTTGGCCATTTATTTTCTCATACGGTCCGGTGCGGTCCGGTGTTATCGGCTCATCGGCGGTCCAAGGAGTGGCGGTGACAGGCAGCAAATCAGATGTCAGAAACCATTAGTCACAGCAGTGGCCAGCAGGAGAGAACGCAGCGGGTGGAAAGGGGTTAACACACACCTGCCCTCTCTCTGCCAGAGACTTCACAAACACACAACACACACACACACACACACACACACACACACACAGTACACACAATCATGCACACACCTGCACTCTCTCTGCCAGACCTCACACTCTCTTTCTCTCTCTCTCACACACACACATCTGCCAGCACTCAACTGGAGATCTCCAACACTTGCCAGCTCTTTCTACCTCTTCTTCTCTTTTCATCTCTCTCTTACGTGAATCCATCTCTCTCTATCCCGCTCAGCCTGTCCCTACATCTATTTAAACATCTCTATCTCTCTTTCTCTCTCTCTTCCTCTCATCCAGCTCAATGAACACGTAAACAGGTCAGACTCAGACATGATGCAGTACCCCCACTCAACCAGCAGGGGCAGTGTTGTACAGGGGCAGCTCTGCTTCAGCAGAATCAGGCCAACAACACTGGACACAAACACGTGCACACACTCTCACAGAAGCAAACCTACACACACTTTTTCTCTACCTACAGTAGTTAACTCAGTAGTGTGTGTGTGTGTGTGTGTGTGTGTGTGTAGATGTGCTTCAGAGGTGCTATCTCTGTGGAGTATCTACTCGCCAGGGCCCCTCCTGTACAGCAGATGTTCTGGGATCCTGTATCTTCCACGTCTGACGTCTTTGTTTCAGTTATCGATAGCATGGGCTCACATTAAAGCACTCAAGGAAGAAAATCCCCCAGCATATGGGAAATATTCACTGCACAAGGAAGATGATCCTCTCTCTTTCTCACTCTCATTTATCTTTCCCTCTTTCTTTCTCACCATCCCTCTCTCTCTTTCTCCCTTTCCTCTCATCTCTCTCTCTATATCCCTCTCTCTTTCACTCTCTCTCTCTCTCTCGCTCTCTCTCTCTTTCCATCCCATTCCATCTATTCTGCTGACTGAAAGTGCTTCATGGCGTGGTGGCTCCACTAATGCACATGGTTGTTGGATGGTTGTTGTGAAACCCGACCCAACCCTGGAGGCTCCGGTTCTGCTACAGCAGGAGGACCCGAGCCCACCCACCCACCTTAGTACGGCAGGCTGAGAGGGACACACACAGCAGGTGGAGTTGGACTGGGTCTGGGACGGTACTGGCCCAGGCTCGGCTCAGATCTGGCAGACCTCCACATGAGGCGATAAGGGATCACACTGAGCAGCACTAGACTGCCGCTTTTAGTCAAAGACACTAACACATGTCAATTCATTGCACCTCTGGTGTGGCCCAGATGTGGGTCACGTCTGGCATGGATCTGGCACCAACTCTCCTGAGAGGTCTGGTCCATTAGTACCCCACTAGAGATGTATGTATGGATGGATGTATGGATGGATGTATCGGACGATCGATAGATAGATAGATAGATAGATAGTAAAATGTAAATGTAAATGTAAATCAGGTTTCTAGGCCAAGTATACCTGTGTATACAAGGAATTTGGTCTCTGCATTTATCCCATCCGTGAATTAGTGAACACACAGAGCACACAGTAACCCAGAGCAGTGAGCTGCCTTGCTACAGCGGCACTCAGGGAGCAGTGAGGGGTTAGGTGCCTTGCTCAAGGGCACTTTCTTGGGTTTTCAAGGGCTTGGAACCGAAGGGTTGCCGGTTCGATCCTCGACCAGTAGGAACGGCTCTACAAGTGCCCTCTTCTTTGATACAAATATGCTTAAATGACATAGATTGTGTATATGTAGGCCTATATGCAAGCTAAAATATGCAGGATATT
>NC_063190.1:20157576-20165076 GCF_017589495.1 Alosa alosa | reverse complement strand
GTTTCATTTGCTTCCTGAACGCCTAGGCTTTATGGGCGCTCTGTGTCCAGGTGTTGTTTGTTCCCCAGCAGTGATGCCTCAGCAGTTCCCAATGACACAAAGAACCTTTTTTTCCCACCACAGGAACCTTTCCAGGAGCCAAGGAACAGGTTGAGAGGTCTGCACAGAGGCAGACGATGTGCAAACGGACATGAACCAACACTCTTGAGATGTGAGAGCAAGTGCTCTAAATCTGAACAATAGACAACGACGGACACTAACACAAATACTCTATGATGACTAGAACACCAAATGGCTAGAAGACCAGATGACGACTACAACACCAAATGAAGAAAAGAACACTAGATGACTATTAGACCACTATATGATGACTAGAACACCAAATGGCTACTAGAAGACCAGATGACGACTACAACACCAAATGAAGAAAAGAACACTAGATGACTATTAGACCACTATATGATGACTAGAACACCAAATGGCTACTAGAAGACCAGATGACGACTACAACACCAGATAAAGACTAGAACGCCAGCTGCCTTCTAGAAAACCATCTGATGACTAGAACATAGGATGAAGACCAGAACACTAGATGAAGACTAGAACACCAGCTGACTACTAGAAAAACCAGCTAATGACTGCTAGAACACCAGCTGAGTTTTACCTGAGAACCCCCCAGAGCATGAGGTAGAATCCCTGAGAGGAAGATGAAGAGAGGAGAGGAGGATGAAGTAGAGAGGAGGAGGAGAGGAGGAGAGGAGAGGAAAAGAAGAGATGAGGAGTGCAGCTCTCTGTGCTCAGTTTCCGTCTGAGCTGGATGACTGAGAGTGTAAAGACATGAGAGTATTTAATCAAAGACTAGGAAGGAAAAACACACACACACACACACACACACGTACACACAGACACACACAAGTACAAGCACACAAACACACGTACACACACACACACACACACAGATACAGGAGGGGCCATGTTCTCTATCAGCTCTGCAAAGCCTCTCTCTCTTACACACATGCTTTAGAAAATGTCTTTTAATTCACTCTTTGCAGAGGAGAGCTCATTTCAATCTCAAAGCAGACATCTGTGGAAGAGAAGCAGGGCTCTAAACGAGTGCAGTTAATCCCATGCCACAGAGGGATACGCTACAGAGAACGAGAAAGGGAGAGAGAGAGAGAGAGGGAGGGAGAGAGGAGTAAAGCAAGGGAGTGGGGGAGAGGGGGATGAGAGAAAGGAGAAAGCGAAAGAAGAAAAGACATGGTTTATGAAGGGATACAAAGCGAATTAACGGAATTATATGAGGAGGGACACAGGTAATGCTTAGTAGCGATGTGGAATGGAGGATTGAGAGTGGACAACACGGTCACTGGACTGGAGGAGGCTGGGTATTTTACTGAGGACTCTGAAACAGCTATATAATAGAACAGTGCTCCAGTCTCTCACATTCACTATTTAGTAATATTAGTATGCAAAATGCAAAAAAGAACACACACACACACACACACACACACACACAGTTACTTATATACACATTCACTAACATACAAGCACATTATATAACTGTAAAACAATCTGACAGAACTCCACCACTATCTGTGGTGCTGTCTGCCTAGTGCATGTGAATGATCTCTACAGCAGAGTTCCATAGTGGAACAGTGTAAGCCTACACCCCCACACACACACACACACCCCCCGCCCAATGTTGCCCCGGGCCCTACGTCCCCACCCCCGAGCCGTGCCCTTTCGCTGGGTCCGGTGCTCTTTAATTGCCCTTTGAGATAGGGCTGATCAATGACACAGCGGGCACCCTGGCACTGCCCACACCCCTGTTACGGGGACACACGCTTTGAAGATACACCGCAGACAGGTCACAGGGGCCTCGGCCCGCCGGCCCAGCAGAATCTATTAGAGGGGTTTCTAACACACACACACATACACACATGTGCACTCTCTCTGTCTCACACACACACATTCTCTCTCTCTCTTTCTCACTCTCACACACACACAGGGAAGCCTCAATCCGCTAGAGGGACTTTTGGCAGGAAAAGGAGGCAGCGTGGCAACCCTGTACAGAGAACACAGGCTAGAGAGAGAAAGAGAGAGAGAGAGAGAGAGAGAGAGAGAGAGAGAGAGAGAGAGAGAGAGAGAGAGAGAGAGAGAGAGAGAGAGAGAGAGAGAGAGAAGGGGAAGCATTTGTTCCTCTGAGCTGAAAGAAGTCTTCAAGTGTGAATGTCACTGAGTCAGGATAGTGAGAGAGGGGGAGGGAGGAGGAATGACGATGGAGGATTGGAATAAAATAAAACTACAGCTGAGCATGACAGGAGAGGAGTGGAAGACTCTCTCTCTTTCTTTGTGTGAGTGTGTCAGAAGGAGAGAGAGAGAGAGAGAGAGAGAGAGAGAGAGAGAGAGAGAGAGAGAGAAGAGAGAGAAGCAGGCTGCATCAGAGAGACAGGTAGAATGGTTCTGGCCCGGTTATCAGTCCAACTTAAGACGTCCCCTCTCCACAGCTCAGGCTACAGATACGGCTCTTTAAATGTCAGCATAGTGAGTGGATCACACATACCTCAGTTACTTCACACACACACACACACACACACACACACACACACACACACACACACACACACACACACACACACACACACACACCCTTCCTCTTACTGAGCCGCCAAGCCGAGCACCGCACTCAAACGAGCTGGAGAGATAAGTGTTCCGCCACGCCACGCCACACCACACCGGAGACAGTGAAGAAGATTTCGCCCGAGCCTCAAAAAGGCCAGAAAGCGACGCGATAGTCACAAACGCAAACACACACTTATCCAGCCACGTTGCGATTTTCTCAGAACGCTTCCTCTCCAGGAAAAAAAAGGGGAACACACTCAGGTTTTACGTCTGTTCAGTGAAGTGTTACACTCGCTATTCTGCTAGAGAAAAAAGAAAGACACACACACACACACACAAGTGTTCCACTTGCCAATCTCCAAAGGCATCTGTGCAAGTGGAGTCTGAATATCTCTGAGTGCAGGCCAAAAGCGCAAAAGGACAAGGGGTTGATAGACAGATGAGAAGAGAGAGAGTGAGAGAGAGAGATAGAGAGCATGTGTGTGCACTATAGAGTTGTGAGCGTTGTAATGACATGTGTAAGTCACTTTGGATGTGTTGGAAGTGTTGTGAACACCGTTGCCTCTACGCTCTGCTTACCAACTCAGCCCCTGTAGCGCTCAGCTAACCCCTTCCACTGTGGACCAACTCAGCCTCTGTAGGGCTAAGCTAATCAACTCAGCCTTTGTAGGGCTAAGCTAACTGAATCAGCCTCTGTAGGGCTAAGCTAACCTCTTCCACTGTGAACCAACTCAGCCTCTGTAGGGCTAAGCTAACCAACTCAGCCTCTGTAGGGCTAAGCTAACTGAATCAGACTCTGTAGGGCTAAGCTAACCTCTTCCACTGTGAACCAACTCAGCCTCTGTGGCACTAAGCCAACCTCTTCCACTGTGCACCAACTTCAGGCTCTGTAGCGCTAAGCTAACACCTTCCTCTGTGAACCAACTCAGCTACTGTAGCGTTAAGCTAACCCCTTCCACCGTGGAACAACTCAGCCTCTTAACTCTGACTCTTTGATTTACACCTTGTCAGACAGCAGCTTAAGTGTAAGAGCCACTGAAGGGGGGCCAGTGCAGGTTAAGCGGATCACTGCTCTGGATCTCCCTACGATTTTCTCAACCCTTAAAGTGCACCAGGGGTGCCTGCGGCATTCTAATGAGTATGCACTTCCATACTCAACTCTGCACGCTAAGTTACCCTCTCCCCCACAGATGGCCTAGGGATCTTTGTACCAGGTGAGAAGGCCTGTATCATAAAACCAAGGAAGGACCCTCCATGGCCTGAGTGGATGAATGAGGACTTGTTACACACTACACATGGAATGGATGGCCCACTGCCCCATCATTTTCATCTAAGGAAATGTGCCCATCTAAGCTACAATACTAAGAATAGACCACAGTAGTTCACATCAATGGCACATGAGTAAAGGAATATTTTCAATATTGTATGCCAATGAAAACCATAGTGTCCCCAACCCCAAATCCATCCAAAGATTACTTTGAAAGAAAGTTTACCTCCCTAAACTACAGTACCTGGAATATGGACTAAGATATGAAAATAAGTACTGTATACTACTATAACAATAGAATAATAGACAGTAACCACTACAGCCTATTGGTTATAATTCATATTTGGTATCGGAGGCCTAGTTTAAAGCCACTCAATCCTTTAGCACCCCTATGGCCTTGGGCAAGGAAAGCAACTCCTTAGCTACTTGCATAAAAGGACTACGGTATATCATCCCTGATCCTCACATCATTGACCATGATATTCAGCACACGTTGCTTACTATCCTAAGGGAATCTCTTGAAGTGATACTTTATAACAGGCCAAGGCAAGAGAAATCATCATTATCATTTATCACTGGTCACCAAGTTAAATCTGTGAAATAGTCCTGATGTTTATTTTAGGTCATCTCTCTCACGCCTTAATTACAGCACACAGGCTCTACATCATAGACGTTGATGTGATTGTTCACTAAGGCAACAGTACACAAATGTGGCAAAAACCTTTCCCCCTTTCCCATATGGCCTTTCACAGTGTTCACTGCACATCCACCGGAGGCAAACACACACACACACACACACACACACACACACACACACGCAATCACACACACATACACAATCACACACCCATGCACACAAGCACAATCACATATCCATGCACACAAGCACAATCACACATCCATACACACAAGCACAATCACACATCCATGCACACAAGCACAATCACACATCCATGCATGCAAACACACACACACTGCGTATCTACCACAGGGGAACAGTTCTGCCGCTCTACACACGCCTACACTCCCTATGGGCATATGAACAGCAGCATGAGAATGCGTGTCGCTCATAAATAAAGAATGATGACCAACGGCACAAGAGTTAGTATGAGCGTGTGTGTGTGTGTGAGAGTGTGTGTGTGTGTGTGTGTGTAAGAGAGTGTGTGTAAGAGAGTAGTGTGTGTGTGGATTTACATATGAGCGACAGTGGCCTGGGGGATGCATGTTCAAACTGGTACTACACTGGTCCAAATTTCTACTAGTGGCTCTGATACACACACACACACACACACACACACACACACACACACACACACACACACACACACACACACACACACAAGCACGCGTGCATGCACACACCAACTGAAAAGGCATGATAGACTGACTGAGTGGTTGAATAAAGGAAGGAAGGGAGGAAAATAAACGCTCAGGAATCTGAACATGGTGCAATCTGGTTCACGGTACAGCATGAATTATTAAGTGAGTCAATCAATTTAACACCACCCCAACCCCCACCAACCACACACATACACACACAGACACAGACACACACACACACACACACACACACACACACACACACACAAATCTATGTACTACACACTACAAAATGAGGGCATTTGTATTTAGGCAGTTTTTTTTTCTTACACTCATACACGATCCGCTAGCTACCTGCCCCATAAGCACGCCGTCAAAAAAACGCGTCTCTGTAGGAAGCCTAGGCTCCGAGGTCTGTACACAAAAACAATTGCTACCAAAAAGTGTTGGCAATCCCTTAAGAATAGAGGAGAGGAGAGGAGACAAGAGGAGAGGAGTGGAGAGGAGAGAAAAGGAGAGGAGTGGAGTGGAGAGTTAGAGGAGAGGAGGGGAGAGGGAGCAGAGAAGAGGAAAGAAGAGGAGAGGAGAGGAGAGGAGAGAAGAGGGGCTTGTGTCTCTAATCCTGCTTCCTACAGTACTTGTGACGCCACAGGAGCAGCATGGCCCTGACACTCTCTCTCTCTCTCTAACAGCAAAAGTAGCAGCAGCAGCAGTAGTGCTTTTCCACTAATACCCACACCACAGAGATCAAAGCCACCAACACCAGCATGTCAATAACCCATGGCACGCCAATCACACCACACCAACACCAGCATGTCAATAACCCATGGCACGCCAATCTAACCACACCAACACCAGCATGTCAATAACCCATGGCACGCCAATCACACCACACCAACAACAGAGAGTCCCTAATCTCTGGCACGCCAATCACTCTAGACCTACGCCAAGTCAATCACACCACATAAACACCAGTGAGCCCCTAACCTAAGCCATGCCAATCACACAACCCCAACACCAATGTGTCTGTAACCGATGCGATGGCAGTCATCCAACACCAAACACAGCAGAAGCCATCTCCTGGGGCAGTACCACATCGCCCATACCACACTCGAATCCACGTGCTCTAGGTGACCGGATGGGGTTCGGTCAGGCCGGGTCATTTTCCCAATCCACCCCACTTTCACTATCCCACCTGTCACTCTCTCCACTATCCTGTCAAAATAAAGGCATAAAAAAAGAAAAAAAAAAGATGAGCCATCTCCTGCGTTCCTCAGCCTTCATAAATCTATAGATTTATAAAGTCTATAAAAGCAACATGGCCGCTGTCCTGCCTCCACAGTGATGGCGTGTAGTGCAGTGGAGTGGAGCTGAACTGAGTGCTAATGTAAAGCATTGTTTGCGACGCCGCTACAAGCCAAATGGGTGCTTGTGAGCTGCTGACTTTCAGCATCACACGGTAATTAGCGCGACACCACTGGTTTTGCGCATTCAGGGCCACGACAGGCCGTTCAATGCACTAATTAAAAATCAAAACAATTAAGAGCAGCGCCACACGTATACACACATTAGTTAGAAACCAACAGACACAGACAAGACAAATACTCTGTCTCTCTCTCCCTCTCACACTCTCACACACACACGAACATACCAAACACAAGCACACACACACATATATGACATGCCCTCAGTATGGCAAAATACTTGCGCTTGTGTGTGTGTGTGTGTGTCCGTGCATGTGTGTGTGTGTGTGTGAGTGTGTGTGCTCTCCGTTCTGTGACATAACGTGGCCTGAGAGTGACCTTCCAGCTGTGTGGCCGTGTGCTACTGAAACAGTGCCATGAGGGAACAGACGGACGATCAATAACTGCTCCTCTGCCAGAGAGGGAGATGTGTGTGTGTGTGTGTGTGTGTGTGTGTGTGTGTGTGTGTGTGTGTGTGTGCATGCATGCATGTTTGTGTGTGTGTGCATGTTTATTTGAGGGGAAGACACTATAACATGAAAGAGAGAGAGGGGCATGAGGGAGGGAGAGATAGATGAGAAAAAAAGAGAGAGAAAGAAGAGAGATGAGAGATAGAGAGAACAAGAGAAAAGAGAAAGATAGAAAATGAGAGAAAAGAGAGATGAGAGAGAGAGAGAGAGAGAGAGATAAATCATGTCTGTGGTATGGAAACATCTCAGATGGTCTGATCTGACACAGTCGTGAGGGAATCTTGGGATGATGGGAGAAAACAGGTGGGGACACTATACTGCTGTACATGCGGTCACTAGAAGCTGTGTCCACGGGTGG
>NC_063190.1:20150076-20152576 GCF_017589495.1 Alosa alosa | reverse complement strand
CGTGTGTGCGTGTGTGTGTGTGTGTGTGTGTGTGTGTGTGTGTGTGTGTGCGTGCGGGCGGATGGCTGGGGGGCTGGTGGGCTGAGCCCTGCCCTGATAAGGCCATGGGCTGGCTTTGTCCTCAGGAGATAAAGGCCAGTGAAATGAAATCTGAGGGGGGGGGCTGAAAAAAGCCATTTTCCTGCGGCCCCCCCTGAGCACGCCTGTCACCGCCAGCACAGCCAAATGGACAGCACAGCACAGGGAGCACACACACACACACACACACACACCAGTGAAAAGACACACATCGAGATGACAAGAAAGGAGACCAACAAGAGAGAGAAACAGAAAGAAATGAAGAAAAATAGGAGTCTAGGTGCACCGGAGTCAACCTCTCTCTTAAACAGACACACACACACACACACACACACACACACACACACACACACACACACACACACACACACCTCTTAAAGGTGACCATTGCAATAGGCTTCCATTCAAGGGGCCAGGAGCTCTTTTATATTCTGGCATTTTAATGTAGGTGTTTATGGTGCCATCATGTCATGTCAAAAGCACAATGAATATAGAAATAATAAAATCAGAGAGACAGATAGATCGATCAGGAGAGATAGATGATGGGGGAGAAAGAGAGAGAGAGAGAGAGAAAGAGAGAGGGAGA
The DNA here is from genome assembly GCF_017589495.1 of Alosa alosa. Lineage (NCBI taxonomy): Eukaryota > Metazoa > Chordata > Actinopteri > Clupeiformes > Clupeidae > Alosa > Alosa alosa. Next base: position 20,151,912 of record NC_063190.1, on the reverse strand, counting down.
GAGAGAGAAACATTTCACGGGCTGTTGATCGGGTAGGAAAAAAAACAGACCATCTTCCACTTTAGTCACTGAATTAAAGACATGTTCACCTCTCTTTTTGTAATCCCTGGTCTCTCTATCTCTCCCTCCCTGCCTTTCTTCCTCTCTTCTTTTCCCTTCCTCGCACTCTCTCTCTCTCTCCTCCTTCCTCCCGTCCCTAGTCACCTGGGATGGCGGCTCTCATTAACCTTGAGCTCCGGCTCCCCATGCAGCGGCCGTTTGAAGGAAAACACATTAACACCGTGTCACTGGCGCCATTTCATTCACTCCGCCGCTACCAACCAAGCCAGGCGGGACCCCGACGGGTCGACCCCAGCGACCTCCCTCCGCAGTGTGGACCACAACACTCGGAGAACTGGAGAAGAGCGAGGCAAAAAGAGAGGAGCATCTGGCCATGTTGCGTTCGGCTGTTTTCTTCAAAGCACACCTGAAGACCTCTTTGCTTAATGGTTACTTCTCCTCCACACCCAACACATTCAGCTCTATTTTCCTCCTATCTTTTTGTCCCTCTTTGTTTGTATTGGTTTTGTTTGTTTGTTTGTTTGTTTGTTGTTGTACATTCCTTTCCACTATGTAAAGCGACCTTGGGTTTTAAAAAGGCACTTTATAAATGTAACTTCAGTCAGATCAGAAACCCATCTCAAACCTGTAACTTGTCAGACAGACAAGTCCAATGTCCATAGTGTGGAAAATGTGCTTCTGTGATACCCATTTGTTAAATGTCTTTCTCTTCCAAATTGGATACGAATTCAATGTGGAGTGCAGCATTGGTAAGAATGAGAATTTCTATTACATTCTCTTCTAGTTCTATGGCTTCTGGCCTTAATAGCCCAATCACCCTACTGTAGGTTGCTAGGTGATTGAGAAACACATCCACACCAGATCTGGGCAACATCCAAACAAGATGCATGCCGCATCTAAGCCAGATGTAAGCCGGAGCTGTCCTGGCATTAGCCTCAATCTCAGATATCGTCCTTACAGCTCCAGGATCTCTAACAGGCATGGGCCCTGTGGAGGCCCTAACTGAACAGAGGGGAATTCTCCATTGCTGCAGTGCTCATGTGATGAGGATGCCATGAGGGGCATCACCCTGATGAATGATCTAATGGATCTGCAATTATCAACACTACAACACAACAGCAGCAATCAGAGCAGACCTGCGAGGAACGGACAGACAAGACACAGCTCATCTCCAGACAAGACACAGCTCATCTCCAGACAAGACACAGCTTATCTCCAGACAAGACACACAGCTCATCTCCTGTAAAACACTCCTCTTCCTGCTGATCCACTTCCTCTTCCTCGCTCTCAAGACACAGATCATCTCCTCTTCCTCTTCCTCCTCCGCTCTCTCATCCAGACTAGCTTCTGTCAGACACGGGTGGTCACTCCCTACGGCCATGTTCATGAGCCTTGGCTATCTGTGGGGTGCGTCTCCCCTACCTACTGTCATTCTTCTGGGGACAACTGGGAATAGTGACACATGGGAAATAACCCCACGACCAGGTTGGTGCCATCCTGGCCAGTCCAGGCTGGGGCAGCAGAACTCTAACCAATGGAAGGACAGAGGGATTTCTCTCCATTTTTCTCTGGAACATTCTGGTAATTAAGAACACTATCGTCCCTCAGCCTATGTATCCTTTGTTGCCACACACACACACACACACCCAATACACACGCCACGCACACACCACACAAACCGTACAAAGCGCACATTACGCCACTGAAACAGACACGACACACACGCACGACACGCAGCACGCACACGCACCAGGCCGCACGCGACACACCCCACTC
>NC_063190.1:20140076-20145076 GCF_017589495.1 Alosa alosa | reverse complement strand
GAGGGTAACAATAAGTACAATCGTGGGACTCCCATCAGGATGAAAGCGCCCGCTACATAAATAAATTCAAAATGTTCAAAACTTTTTTTTCTGGTATTTACTACTAACTACTCACCTGGTGACACACGCTATGCACCTCTCTCGGCATCGCTGGCAGAAGACAAAAACAAGCACTTCTGAGAGCCCTCCACCTCTCACTGCTAATGAGGAAATGTCACTGGCCAAAACCCATTACTGACACTGCTCACACCTTTGGGTTCCCCTCCACTGGCTAGGAAGAATTATGCGGCCGGTAATGTTTCCTACTATCATCAGGATAAGACGCTGCCTGATTGTGTGTGTGTGTGTGTGTGTGTGTGTGTATTTGTGTTCCGTGGAGATAAATCAAGCGATCAGCGCCTATTGTCAGGAGGAAAATGACATTGGGGGAGGAAGGTTTTCCCACAGGGGAGATGAACCTCACATAGAGCAGCAAGTCATGCATAGGCATACACACACACACACACACACACACACACACACACACACACAAATAGACAAATAAACACAGACATACACACATATATACACACAAACAAACACACACACACACACACACACACACATAAACATATACACTCACTCCTGGGCACATACACAAACATATACGCAAGTACACTCCCATGCCTGGTGTAGCTGTCATCTGCGGGCAAGCCACTGACAGGCTCACGACGGGCCAGTTCACTCGGGGGCAACCAGCCCCACGTTCAGCTCAATTAGCACAGCAACGTTATTATCATTACGCTCCAGACGCAATCCCCACATGATTGGCAGCCCGTCATCCCAGCCGGGAATGATATCAACAACATAATGAAAGAAATACAGCAGTGTCTACATTTAACCAGGACGCGGGAGTCCACATAAGGTCTGGGTATAGCAGAGACACAATACCGCATCAAGCTAACACCAACCACGTCAACACGTAGACCCTTAAATGATCATCTGACTTGCACATGTTTTAAAACAGTGGTTCTCAAACTTTTTTAACCATCATGTTTGCTTCTTCCGCTTGTCATCACAGCTTAGCTTGTCAACACAGCTTAGCTTGTCAACTATTTGCTAATGCTCCAAACAGCTTAAAAAGCCTATTGGCTCCTATTGGCTGACATACAAATGAATACCTTAGACAAAAAATAGTTTAAATTTAACTTCATGATTGTGTGGTGAAGGATTTTTTTTATATTTTTACATAATGAGGTGATTATTTCATCTTTATATATAAATAAAAAATATCCGAGACTCCCGGAGTATTACTACAGGGAGTCACCACAGTTTGAAAACCACTGCCATAAAACATACCTGACACAGAGTGTTTCTAAAGTCTCACAAAATTACTGTTTGTGAATAACGTCTATATGTCCATGTGCCCATTTACATCACAAACAGTCTCACCAATAGCAGCCGTTTCACTGCAATCAAACTAATCTTAGCTCGGCAAGGACCTTCATCAAAGCACCGTAATGCTACAACGGCAGTTACACTGGGCTATTTTTAGAAACCTTGATTGCAGTCATACTGAGTGAAATGGAGTCAGGGTTTGGTTAGAACAGGTCACGTTCCAAGGCTAGCTTGAATGCTCTATGTGTTACTGTCCTACAGGAGAAAGACAGGAAAAAACAGAACAGAATCTTTAGAACCTTGATCTTTGCTAGTTATGATCAGATTATTCTGTGTTACACGTAAACGGGAAAATGAGTGGAATATTCCATTAACAACTCATGGAAACATAATCACAATCATTCTGAATAAGGCCAAGAGTCAGATTATTGATGTGCATGTAAACATAGTCAATGACACCAGAGGCACGAGAGGAAACCAGCTCTCCGTCTTGCTTTCCATCTCTGCTTGTTCCTGCAGCTCCATCTCCCTTTTGCCCTCTATCCCTCTATCTCTCTCTCTCTCTCTCTCTTCCCTCCTTCTCTCTATCACTCCCTCTCTCTGTCTCTCTCTCTGGCCCAGTCTCTCTCTGTCTCTCCCTCCCTCCCTCTCTCTCTCTTTTTCCCTCCATCTCTCTCTATCTCTCCCTCTCTCTGGCACAGTCCCCCGCCCTATCTCTGCACTACAGATTTTTGCTCATATGTCATCCTGCCCGGCTGCTTAATGAGCCGTTCTTCAGAGCGGCCTACACGACACCTGGCACAGCTCACCTTCACGCCAGCCACTGTGCCACCGTGCCAGCCTGCGCTGCCTAATGGTGCCCACAGAGCCAATGGCCACTTTAGAGCAGAGCATGTGCAACAATTGGTATCAGATACGCTTTGTTAATAATAAAAAAAGCAGAGTTTTCATGCTAACAAAGCTAATTTGAATATGAATTCAATAGATAAAGAGTGGGAGATAAAGAGAAAATAAGGAAGAGAAAGAGTCAAAGAGAAGAGAGAGAGAGAGAGAGAGAGAGAGAGAGAGAAAGAGAAAGGGAGGAAGAGAGAGGAAGAGAGAGAGAAAGAAAGAGAGGAAGAGAGAGAGGGAGAGGGGGGGGGTAGCCTGCAGTGTTCCATCTGGGAGCAGGGCAAGGCAGGGAGGGGAAAAGGGTTCTGTTCTTTTTCTTTTTAAGAACAGGGGTGAGGTGAAAAGACTAGATCCCGGTTCTCACTGTTCTCAGAAGAGATATCCTTTTCCAATACACCACCAGGCAATGCTCTTCTGGACACTGGACTGGGCTTTAGGAGCCTTGCTGTGAGGGTCAGCATGTTAATGGGTATGTGTCTGTAGGCATGACTGTGTGTGTGTGTGTGTGTGTGTGTGTGTGTGTGTGTGTGTGTGTATGTGACATGATGAATAATGGATGTAACAATCTTAACCCGTTAAGTTATTATCCACACAGCCTGAGCAGTGTGTGTGTGTGTGTGTGTGTGTGTGAGTGTGATATTGTGTGTGTGTGTGTGTGTGTGTGTGTGTGTGTGTGTGTAGTGGAGGGGATGGAGAAGAGAGTTAGAATGCAGTGTGTGTGTGGGGGCGTGGTGGTGGTGGGGGCATGTGTGGCCTAAGTGACCCTCTGAGCAACAGGTTATCACCGCTGTTTTATTATTCATCAAAATCATTTTCACATGAAGCGGCTGATCACCAAGCTGCAGATGCCACTCATAACACACATGCACACACACACACACACACACACACACACACACACACACAAACACACACACACACACACACACACCCGTTGGTGAAGGAGACACTGGGGGAGAAACACACATTGAGAGAGATTAATCTGAGGTTGGCAGGGCCTTTCCTCTCTAGGCAATCTGAGCATGACGATCCCAGCATTTACATCACACACATTAGTCAAGAACACAGGCTCACCTGCCCCAAGAACAACACCGGAACAATGCCAGAACCGCTCAAACTCAAACACACATTAGTCAAGAACACAGGCTCACCTGCCCCAAGAACAACACCGGAACAACGGCAGAACCGCTGAAACTCAAACACGCATTACTCAAGAACAGACCGGAACAACGCCTGTCTCAAGAACAGACCGGAACAACGCCGGAACAACGCCAGCACCACTCAAACTCAAACACACATTAGTCAAGAACACAGACTTGCCCTGCCTCAAGAACAGACAGGAACAACGGCAGAACCGCTCAAACTCTAGTGGAGAATCAATGGCACTGAGTTAACCTTCTGGCCTTTTCCACATACATGTATTGACTGAATGGACCTCAATGTAAACTGTAATGAAAACATTATTATGATCACTGCATTCCATAACCACCTAAATCCTACATACTGTTATGATACATAAGTGGGGTGGGTCACACCATGAGAGCGAGAGAGAGAGACAGAGAGAGAGAGAGAGAGAGAGAGAGAGAGAGAGAGAGAGAGAGAGAGAGAGAGAGAGAGAGAAAGAGCGAGAGACAGAGAGACAGGACAGTGATTGCTTTGATGGCATATCAAAAGGCTCAAGCTGACAATGTAAAGTTGAGAGGACTCATGAAATTGATATGGGACCCATTACATGAAGTGAGCACATCACTGAAATTGCTATTACCTTCATTCTCTGAAAAGCAAGCAACCTATTTACATGCAATTCATAAAAAATTCAATTGACTACTAAATCCACTGGCAGATGAGGAGAATATCATAGAGACATAGTGGATGCCCTCTTGCAAGCTATTCAACTGCAATTCATTAAATGGACTATTGAAATCGATGCCAGGTAAAATTGAGATTGCGTAAAGCTATTAGACTAGTAAAATGCAATGCACACTATTGAGAACCACACATAACGAAGGGAAGGGGATTGGCATCAGCAGGTAAGCAAAAACAATGATGCAAACCTCATATGAAAACACAATCTGCTGTCCCAATAAGAAAGAACAGTCTATTTAACCAACCATCAGTAAAAACAAATATTCTAATGGAAATGTGAGTTATACCCAGAGTAACTGTGCAAAATATAGAAATTAAAGTATAGAATAGTTTATGTCACTAGCATAAGACAGGTGAATATACAGGTACAGTAGGTATCGTGACACAGTTAACTTCAGTCAGTATATTCTTCATAAGTATATTCTTGTGCACCTTTACTGTGGTGGACCTAATAATTCAAAAACATGTTAATGAAACACTTCAGCACATACTGGTGTCATGGAACATGCAGAGGAGCATGTCAGTAAAGACTGAAGACTGTGTATAATCAGCAGCATATTCATGAACAGGCACTGATGTATCTATAGCCGAGGCCGCCCCTCACAGCCCTTCCTGTACGATGTTAAAAGCCTCTGGTGCCTTGAGTAAATCACCTAACCCCACCCAGCACCATCACCACCCCACCACCTCCATCTAAGGAGCCATCACGCGGATGGGGGTGGGGGGGTGGGGGCGCGGGCCCGTCAGAGGTGAACAGAAGAGGAGAAATCAGCCCTCTTTAAGAGAAGCAGCAGGGTCACCAGAAAGGCAGTGCAGACACACACACATAAACACACACATAAACACAAACACACACACACACACAT
>NC_063190.1:20127576-20130076 GCF_017589495.1 Alosa alosa | reverse complement strand
GGTAGTCTAGCAACTCTCCGTTGGCTTGCAAGCGGGAAAAATAAAACTTCTATCAGGCCAATCACATCGTGTATAGAGTCGGTGACGGTTCCACGTGAATTTTCTGCTACTTGAAAACAAAGAAGATGGATGCTGCTGCTGGCGAACAGCTGTCTTTGAATCGTGACTCGAGTTAAGCTTTTTTTAAATTGGCAAACGTTTGATCAACTAGCCAACTAGCTCCGCTGGTGGGAAAATGCGTGGGACTATGAGTTGTAGCGCTATCCTATTGCGTGTAGAGGAAATTTGAAAGACAACCATTTATCCTGCCCCTCAGATTGAGCAGTGGCAATGGTAAGTTTCCAGACCCCACATCTTGATGTGGGTCTGGCTCGTCAGGTGGCTCGTCAGGCTATCAATCTGGTACACGTTGAGAACAAATTTGTCTGGTTATTTCTTGAGATATTTCATGTGCTATAAATATTTTGTTCTTTGGTAATTAAACCATAAACACACTGGTGATAGCCCTGTGCATTGTGATGACATCACAAAAATAAGACAAAATAAAAACCAGAAGACCTAAAATGCCCTCACTGCCCAACACTGGCACGAATATTTGCATAACTCATGAAAGCAAATGACCAATTCAATTATTTGTTTCCAGAGAGGTTTTCTAAGGCAGCAAGGTGACCATTTGACTGGTGCAATAATTTTTAACTAGCATGTAACAAGCAGGATCGAACATGCTGGTTAACAAGCCACAAAGACTGACATTTGTGTGTGTGTGTGTGTGTGTGTGTGTGGGGGCATTGGGGTAAAGTAAGTTACAGATTGGATTTTCAGGTGTCCACAAAATCATTACTGACAATAGGTATGTGTCTACTGGGATATTAGTTGTCCATGATGAAAGTATGGCAGGGCAGATTAGATGATGGCTAGCTGCCACTGTCTTGTCAATGAATGGGAAACACCCTCAGCAGGCATGTGAATCCTGTGATTCCAAACCTCTTATTGACACTCAGGGATTTCTCTGCTATACTATGACCAGAGGTGTAAACATCTGGCCTTCTACACCTCTAGTTGTAACAGGACTGCACACAGAGAGGAGAATCACGGATTACTGGCCCGTCTGCCGACCCACCACATGCCCCTTGACAACTCTCTTCCCTTGGACAATTCCAACGCTGGACTATTTGAACTTTCTGTCACTAAATCAGGATTAATGAATTATCATACCGGATACGTAATCATCCCACCTCTTGTAACTTTCAGCTCAAGTGCTTTTAACACTATGTCTTATTCTCCACACCTGACTATCATATGCATTTGTCATGTATACAGACCTTACTGTCCTGTACTGACCCTAAGCAGATGAGTCAGGCCCTTGAGTCGTGGATCTGCACGAGGTTTCTTCCTATATGTTTCAATACAATTTTCTTATACAATTCCTCGCCCCTGTTACCCATGGGCCTCTCTCTCTCTTTCTTTTCTTTTCTTCCTTTCTTTCCTTTTCTCTGATTGCCGACATTCTGTAAAGCGCCATGATACATGATACGTGTAATGTTTTGGCGCTCTATAAGCACAATAAATTGAAATTGAAATTGAAGAGGAACTCGGGCACTGGTCAATGTGGACCCCCAGATCTGTGTGTTGTGAGTGGTCAATGTGGACCCCCAGATCTGTGTGTTGCGAGTGTTCAATGTGGACCCCCAGATCTGTGTGTTGCGAGTGTTCAATGTGGACCCCCAGATCTGTGTGTTGCGAGTGGTCAATGTGGACCCCAGATCTGTGTGTTGCGAGTGGTCAATGTGGACCCCCAGATCTGTGTGTTGCGAGTGGTCAATGTGGACCCCCAGATCTGTGTGTTGCGAGTGGTCAATGTGGACCCCCAGATCTGTGTGTTGCGAGTGGTCAATGTGGACCCCCAGATCTGTGTGTTGCGAGTGGTCAATGTGGACCCCCAGATCTGTGTGTTGCGAGTGGTCAATGTGGACCCCCAGATCTGTGTGTGTGTTATCTGTGTGTTAGTGGTCACTGGACCCCCAGATCAATGTGTTCTGTGGTGAGGGATGACCCTCAGATCTGTGTGTTGCTTGCCCCCACAGCTCTCCCCTTCAAGGCACATCCAAGAGAAGAAATAAATAACACCGCTGGGTCTTACCTCGATGCCTGTTAGTTGTCTTATCGAACATAAGCATGGCGTCTTCTACCTGGGAGACACAAAAGAAAAGAAACATGAGATTTTTGTGTCAGTGATGACTGTAGATGCAGAAACAACACAGTTTAAAGTGAACCTTTCTGAACATTCAATACTCAATTGTATATATTGAACGCTTCAAGTTGCTTTACAGCAGACAGATGGCTATTATCTATAGAAGAGTTGTCATAGACACACGCACAGACACATACACATACACACACACACACAAACTGACACACACACACACACACACACATATTTTTGTGTGCGCTCCTGTTCCTGACAGCAGTGTGGTGCTCTCCACTGAATCCCTCTCTTTTT
>NC_063190.1:20102576-20122576 GCF_017589495.1 Alosa alosa | reverse complement strand
GCTGTCATATTGAGACACATGTCCTGATAAACATTCCTATTTCCGTTCGGAGCACCTCTGAAACTGTGTCTCAGTCGCCCCTCTTGGATTCAACTCAATCTTGCTAAGTGCACATAAAATGTCTCCTCGTCAACCCGGTTTGGTTCCCTACTTTGTGCTGAGGATACTTAGTCTCCTGTGCTGTCAGGAGTGCTGCAGGCAGGCGTTGAGTGAAAGCTTTGGGAAATTGGCTAGCCACTTGACAGTATGGCTCTTTCGCGGTGAGGCTGAAGCGTGAAGTCCGGCCTACTCGAGGTCTGCGTTTCCACTCCGAGTCAAGGAGCGAGAGAAAGCGAGAGCCGTCTGAAAAACTTCCCAAACCATAAAGCCCATCACATGGGGGAAAAGTCTCATCTCAAACTTCCATTAGCAACTGGCTCATTTAAAATGATTTAAATGATTTAAAATAATTGCTTTCAAAATTAATTAAAAACGAGTAACCTTTTAATTAGGTACCACCGATTCCCCAAAGATACTTAAAACATGACCCTTTTCTTTTATAATGTCGCTTCAAATGATGTTTTGGAACTCTGGAGGCTGAAGAGGAGACAACACATACATGGACACTGCTCTCAAATGTTATGGAGCACACCAAAAAAAAATAGATGATTAAATAAGATTTGTTTTTTTTTTGGCTGTTCATTGCCAGGGAAATAATCTGCAGCAGATCCTCCATTCCAACCTAGCGATGCAGCTTCGATTTCAAGTGCCCAAGCCACTCAGCTGCCCTACTCACTGCGTTGCGCCTGACACATCACTCATGTCAAGGACAAGATAACCTGGAATCCATCCAATTGGACACTGATATTAGCAGCCACTTCCCTCCTCAGAAAGAAGTCAACACCGTGGAAATGTGGCTTAATAATCCACAACGCCACAACGCCAGCCGTCAGCAGCAGAGTCAATGTAGCCTCGGCAGGAGCAACCTAATTAACCTTGCCGTCTACGCCACTCCACTGACTGGGGGAGGAGGGATTGTGTGTGTGTGTGTGTGTGTGTGTGTGTGTGTGTGTGTGTGTGTGTGTGTGTGGGTGGGTGGGGTGGTGGGGGTTGAAGGAGCAACACTACACTCTACCTAGTGTACCTTAATCTAAATGATAATTTCCATGAAATTGTGACATTTATTCATCCTTGGCCCATATAAATTATACATATTTTCTTTTTCTCAAGTGACATAAAGTAAAGCAGCGAAGCTTAAATAAGACACTGCACTAGGGTGACAGCGTGCACTGTGTGCACTGCACTGTTTATATTCCCTATGTCAACACAGGGACACAACGTGCTTGAACTGGGGGAATGGGAGAGAAACAGATCAATTCTCCAGGGATCTCAGTGGGCAACCAACACCAAGCAGTGGGACACTGGATGTCAGATTAATATTAGACTAGTAGAGAATAATAGAGACTAATGCAGATTAATATTAGACTACTAGAGAATATCAGAGACTAATGCAGATTAATATTAGACTAGAGAATAACAGAGACTAATACAGATTAAAATTATACTAGAGTATAAGAGAAACCAAAACGTAGTTGGTCGATTAGCCCCTAGCCACAACAGTCATTTTTGATGTCAATATACAGTAACTACAGTTTAAATGGTTTAGACGCAATAAATTGATTAAATAATTTAGCCCAGTAGCACATTTAAAGCCAGATTGCGTACGTGGATTAAGCTTAGCTTTTTTAGACAAAAAGAGAACTTCAGTAGAGATCTGCATTGTCTTGAGAAACAAGATCGTGGAGGATTATGCTTAATTCATGCATGTGGGACTGGTCCATAGAGTAAATGGCAGTGCAGTATACTGTGTCTGTTAATACTATAAGGGATGTGTAAGGGCTTTCCGGACATCAAACTCACAAGGGGTCGTGGCATGACCACCCCGACACAGCTACATTTCATTGCCTGTACAATACATTAGTGTCGGAGTTAGTATTGAGTAGTGCATTAGTGATGACCAATGCATAAACTGTACAGGGCCCACACACACACCCACACACACACACACACACACACACACACACACACACACACACACCATCCATTATTGCGGCTCTTTATTAAAAGGGCTTTAGTGGGGAAGTCAGACAGACAGTCACCTGTCTGTCTCCATCTGTCTCTCTCTCCATCTGTCTGTCTGTCTATCTATCTATTTTGTCTATCTCTCTTTTAATTCACATTTCTATCTTTCATTCTCTCACTGTCTTTTCCTCTGACTTGCTGCCTATTTCTCTGTCTTCTCTCTCTTCCCTCACTCTGTCTCTCCCTCTATCTCTCTCTTTATTAATCACTCTCTTTCTCTTTCTTTTATCATTTCCTCTCTGTGCCCCTGTATCTCTCCTTCCCTCACTCTGTCTCTGTCTCTCTCTCTCTATCTCTCGTTTTTATTTATCACTCTATTTCTCTCTTTCTCTCTCTCCCCCTCCTCCTCTGTCTTTAACACACCCTGATGGAGTGTGTGGTGTCTTGGAGAGGATGGAGTGTGCCGAGAGCACCACACTCCATCTCCTCACCCCGGGCCGTAGGCAGGGCATGCGCATCAGAGCATCAGTGGGCCCGTGGCAGCAGTGGTGGTGGTGACGGCTATGGAATACTGGGCTTTCCAGCTGGAGAAGTAATTGGCCAGGTGATTGATCCAACTGGCCTCTGGGAGGTCTGAACATGGAGGACCTGGGCTACTTAAAGCCATAGCTTTTTCCTCTCTCTCCGCTCACCGCCAAAGCAATCAGCTCCCTGCGCTCACTGGCTGGGTCTGCCTCTGGAGCACATGCCGCAAAGCAAAACCAGATCCACTCATAAACGCCTCCATCACCTCACTGCCTCACACACACACACACACACACACACACACACACACACACACATGCATACATACACACACACACATACACATGCATACCCATACAAACATACACACATACACATGCATACCCATACAAACATACACACATATGCATAGTACATATAAGTGTGTGCACATGTGTGTATGTATGTGTGTACACATACATACAGTACATGTGTACCCCAGATATACACACACACACACACACACACACACACACACACACACACACACACACACACACACACATCTTGAAACATGCAAAACCTGAAGCAGCAAGATCGTTAATTTTATTGTCTATGAAGTTGAACGTTGAACTGAAGATGGAACGTGAGGAGCTTGTAGGCAAAAATGTTCAGTTTTAAAAGTTGCCTGATCAGTGATCACCACCACCAGACGATCAATTAGATTGCATAGGGCACCTGAGGAGACAGAGGAGGGACCAACATTTAGCCAATAAATAGTAGCTGTACTATTTACTATATAAAGTATACAATACAATGTCAACATGCATCAACAGCATGTTACATAAGGATGATACTTTTTGCGTCCTCTCTATAAAAGATCCAACTTGAACGTATAGGCTCTATGCTACTCCATTTAATTGAGAACGCGTCGCGCACGAGAGGGAGAGAAAACGAGTGGTTCCAGCTGGCTTGTCATTGTTGATGATAATTCTTAATTCTGATTGGCTAGTAACTTTACTAGCCAATCAGAATTTCTACTAGCCAACACACACACACACACACACACACACACACACACACACACACACACACACACACACACACACACACACACACACACACACACAGCAGGCCATCCATTATTGCGGCCCAGACATACAATTACGCACCCTAATGTATACTGTAATTATATTAATCAAAAGAAAAAATGCTTATTAAATCAGCTAATTGCCATGTAAATAAGGCTCTCCCAGCACAAGCCGCCTCCAACCACTTCAATTTCAAATAAATCCAAACGTGTCAGTCTTCATTTGAGCACCGGCATTAGCCAGCGCCCGTAAGAGCACTTCCATTTGGGTACTTCTTTTCTCCATGCATTCTCTACTCCTCCTTTCTTTGTGCGCCTTTTTTCAGGGGCGTCAGTCTTCTCCTCTCCTGTATCTGAGAAGGCTGGTTAAACCAAATCTTCTTTCTTTCGCCCCCGATCAATAGCTAACCAAAGAGCTGGTGGGAGAGAGAAAACCAGGGGTCTGGGAGCTATGTCATTTTCTATGTAATGAAAAAAGTAATCATATCAAGGCTGTTCTTTTTGCCGCCCGTTGAAAAATAAAGATGGTCACAGAAGAGCAAAAAAAAAAAAAAAAAGAAAAGAAAAAAGAGAAAGAGAGAAAGAGAAAAAAAAGTAAATTCAACTTCAATAGTCTCTTTGTTATTGCTCCCAGACTGCCATCCAGCAGAATGACTTAGGCCCGACTGGATTCAGAAACTGTGACATCAATGATTATATCCAATTTCAGAATCTGGAAATTGAAAGAGGAATAACACGATTTCGTATTAATCATTTTTCATCTCTGGTATCAAGCAGGACATATTGCTGTCAGTGAAAAACAAAATCCCCTGTCTGACTGTCTGAAACGCCTGTTGTATATCCTATTATCCATATAGGTGTCCGATATGAATAAAATGCTTTAACGGCTTAACTGAAGGAGTATTCAATTCAATTACATCTAGCAATATTCACACCCAACTCCAGTGCCTTTTCTTGGATTAGGCATTAATCTCCTTCAGGCTGTTTCAATAATGTGACATTTTCCATCACAATAGGACTCACTAAATGCCTGTCAAGCCCTTTTCTTTTTACCATTTTTATTGTGAAGAATGCGGTGAGCCTCAGTCAGTTTTGATAGGTTGTCGCTCAGGGGGAAAAAAATGGCAGCCCAATCTGAATACAGTAACACGGGCTCCTATTTATTAACGGCTGGATTAACATGACAGGGCGTTTTGTCTGGGGAGTCTTTAATATGGCTGAGAGAGCTGATCTCAAAGGCGCTTCAAAAGAAGCCACAGCTGATACACTTCAACGATGCCCCACTCCTTAGCATCACAGAGTGGAACAATAGGCTGCTATATGAAGCGTGGATAAAATGGATGGATGGGGGTCCTGACGTTAGGTGGGCACGAGGGAAAAGAGGAGAGAGAAAGAGAGAGAAGCTGATGAACCGAACTCATCTGTACAGAACTAAAGGGAGAGACCTCCACACCACTGTGCTAAAATAATAATAAAAAAAGGATCACAGAAGGGGGAAAAAAGAACAAAAAATCCAGAAGAATAAAGTCTTCTAAAACTTCCCTTCTGGCTCCTGTTACTATGGCACACTTTGTCTTTGGGTAGTGTCCCCCTGAAGGCACTGATATTCAGAGCCATCAAAAGAACACAGCGCCACTCTCTCCTAACTTCTCCTGCTCCATCTGAGCCCGCTGGCTTTGCCACACTCCAGCAGCTAAAGATGGCGGAGCACAATCACACCTTTCCCTCAGGGACCCTGCCATCCATATGCACTTAACGTACAGTCCTCCACTATATGGCTCCTGTTACAGTATAGCTGGTCTGTACTTACACTCCTACATAGAACATCAGTTAGGCCGGTCCCTTAGTGAATCTATCATAGAATGTCTGCACCACACACTGGGAATGCCCTGATTCCAGAAGGCAGAAGTGATGCATACGCATATGCTGTTATATTATGTGCCATCGTGATTTGAATTAGCTTGAAATGCATTGCTAAACTGCAGTGTCTCTCCTGAGGTCTTCGTTGTACCACAGACTTTCATCTCATGAGTTGATCTGCTCTCAACCAGAGACTATTTAAAAATGAGGAGACACAGCACTCAAAGAATTTCCCATAGAAATGTATGGGGTTAGTTTGTAAAGCAAACATGGCAGTCGTCTACACATATCCCTCCCCTTCCGCCACCAAAACTTGACATGTGAATACATCGTGCCAATCATGTGGTATGTTATGAATACATTGTGCCAATCATGTGGTATGTTGTTAATACATCGTGCCGATCATGTGGTATGATCTCGCAGTTGGAGCGAGGTTGGTGTCCTTGTGCACATGCAGTTCTGCCCGAAATAGATGCCCGAAAATTGCGTTGCAATATGGCCGCCGCCGAGTGGAGGGACTTGCCTAAAAGGACTTTGCTTCAACTGAATGTCTCAGAATGACTGATATAATTGCTGAATAATTAAAAAAACAGCATTAAGTATTTGTATATGTACGCATGACGTCCAATAAGAGTGAGTGTTTTCACTGTGCTTTAGAAATGGGACATTCTAAAGCTAAAGTGTTATAGACCACAGAGTGATCAAAACATCACATCAAACAACAATCATAAAATTTTAGAGGGGTGTTAAAAGCCATGTTTAGCAGCATCACTGCTCGCACGTAACAAAAACATCTTGATAGTGTCTTTTTCTTGTCTTTTGTATCCCTCCATCTTGTGGAATGTAGCTCGGTGCAGCAGACTGGCTCAGCCCGGCAGACAGCAGCAGTGCAGGTGCGCTCGGGTAGCGCGGCCTGTTAAAGATCAAACACACATCTGTTGCCCAGCTTCAGGGGATCGGCGCAATTTCCTCAAATCTCGCCGTCCAAATTAGAGCTCATACAAGGCTGGCTATTCGCCAAAGCCCATTAGCACAAAAGCACTGCATCTCGTGAGGAGACAAGACGAGAGGAGAGAGAGAGAGAGAGACAGATAGAGAGGAAGAGAGGGAGGGAGAGAGAGAGAGAGAGAGAGAGAGAGAGAGAGGAGATAGAGGGAAGGAGAGAGAGAGAGAGAGAGAGAGAGAGAGAGAAGGAGATAGAGGGAAGGAGAGAGAGAGAGAGAGAGAGAGAGAAGGAGATAGAGGGAAGGAGAGAGAGAGAGCACAGGGAGAAACTCTTCTCCATCAGCTGAGGCTGCGGAGCTCAAATCAAACAGATTATCAACGCACAGTTTTAGCAGCAAAGCCCGTCAAGCGACTCGTTAAATGGGCTAAACACCACACTAATCTCAGTTAACATCTTGCGCGCTGTGCTTCACAAATACAGCTGGAGCCTCAGAAACATCTCTGTCTCTCTCTCTTGGTCCGTCACTCTTTCTCTTGATCTGACCCTATCTCTCATGAGACTGAAAGAGAAGCTAGGGTCACCCCTAAGCATAGGTGGTGAAAAGGACTTCAGCAGACCACCCTGGTTTCTCCCTCCAGACACTGCTAACCTGCCGCACATAAGAGTAGGAGGATGACCATGAGCTGTGGACTACAGATGTTCCTCAGATCCACACACATGGCAACGGGGACACACACACACATTCACACATTCACACACACACACACACACACACACACACACACACACACACACACACACACAGGCAGAACTCCGCAAATTAGTCGCACTGACAGGATACACACACTCAAGGTTAGGCCAAGGTCAGCTCTATAGGCTGCTGTAACTAGCCTCTCTGTCTCTCGCTTTCTCTCGTGCACAAAGAACCTTGGGGATAGCACATAAAACACATGCTGGGGAGAGCCAGGCCCATTGAGATAGTAAAACACAAGGCCAGTCACAAGTATTATCAAGGGTTATCTTCAGTGCTCTATGGAGCGGCGTGTGGTTTGTGTGAGTTGAAATATAGGCTATATTTAGTACTGTTCTGTGGTACATGTGGGTGCGTGTGTGCGTGTGTGTGTGTGTGTGTCTGTGGGAGTTGAAATATAGACTCAAGTTCAGTGCTAGCTGGAGGAGAGCAGTGTTCTGTTGTACATGAGTGTTGAAATGTAAGTTAGCCTCAATGCTAACTTACTCATGAGAAAGGGTGGTGAGTGGGTATTGAAATGTATGTTGTCAATAGCTGCAATGCTATTGACAATAGGATGTCATCTATTGTATTGTATTGTCTGATGTGTGTGTGTGTGTGTGTGTGTGTGTGTGTGTGTGTGTGTGTGTGTGTGTGTGTGCGTGCGCGCACGCATGTGTAGAGTATGTGAGTACTTAGGAGTGTGCATGTGAGAGAGTGAGTGTGTGAGAGAGAAACCACATACTTGTGTGAGAATGTGAGTGAGTATAGTGTGTGCATGTGCATGTGTGTTGGTGTGTGTGTGTGTGTGTGTGTGTGTGTGTGTGTGTGTGTGTGTGTGAGAGAGAGAGAGACCACATGCTTGTGTGAGTATGTGAGTAAATATAGTGTGTGCATGTGTGTGTGTGTGTGTGTGTGAGAGAGAGAGAGACAGTCCTGTGCCAGGCTGAAAGCCTCTCTGGGCCGAGCCTGATAAGCAGGTAATTCATCACAGCGCTGAAGGCTACACACAGCGTCTTATCGGCCCTTCACAAGGACCCAGCCTCCCTCAGCAAGGTCTCTCTTTAGAAAGATACTCTCCCTCTCTCCCTCCCTCCCTCTCTCTCTCCCTCTCTCTTGCAATCTCACTCTATCTCTTGTCTCTCTATCCCTGTCGCTTTCAATCTCCCTGCCTCCCTCTCTGTCTTTCCCTTCTCTCAATCTCTCCCTCAACCTATCTCTCTATCTCTCTCTCTCTCTTTCTCTCCTCCTGTCTCTCTCTCTCTCCATTCTCTTCCATCCCCAGGCCAAATTATCATGGCAACATTAGAATAATCCGGACAGAAGCCAGTGGAGAGTAAAGGGCCATTTCAGCCAATGATCCACGGCATGTGACTCTCGCTCAGCCTGCCACACTGCCTGCCAGGCCAACCCCCCATGTAGTGTAGTGTGGGAAGTGCATGCTGGGATATTCTCTGACTGATACAGCTTTTACAGCCGGACCACACCGGGTCCGCATTTCGTTCACAGAGCGCGAATATAGTTTTAGGTGACTGGTCTCATTTTTAAAAAATGTACACGCCACTATTACGTTTGCGTCAAGGTGTAGCCAGTTCTGTTGATTTTAGTGGAAGCTAATTGGTGCAGCATACGCTCTGCGAACGGAACGCTGCATTAGCCTGCCTGATGTAGCCTGCCTGATGTAGCCTGCCTGTTACTGTAATCCAGGCAGTCCTCATCAGGGATTACGCAAAGGGTTAACCTAGGAGGAACAATTTGCTAGTTTTAACAGGCAACCATCTTTTGTGTCTGTCTTCTATGTGTTCTCTGAGTGCATGCCGTGTTGAGGCGTAGCTCTCATCGCTAAAGTAGTTTTGTCGTGTTAGGCCCTGATTCTTTCAGACGGGAAGCACTGCCTTGAGGCTCAGCCAGTGGAAAAGGGTGGAAGGGTGATTGCCCCTATTGTGCTCTGGCTCCAACTCTCTCTCTCTCTCTCTCTCTCTCTCTCTCTTTGCTTCTCTGTCTCACTCCATCTCTATCTTTCCTTCTTCCCTTCTCTTTCTCTGTCTCTTTGTCCCTCGTTCACTCTCTCCATCTCTCCTGATGTCTGGGTGACGGGACTTAATCAGCGAGAGCTCAGCTGCTCAGAGCTCTGCCTCTCCCTCTTCTCTTTTTCTCTCTCTCTCTCTCTCTCTCTGCCCCTCTCCCCATCACCCTCTCTTTCCCTCTCTGTCTCCCCCTCTCTCCCTCCACCCAGCTCTCTCCATCCTTCTCCATCTTTTCCTTTCCGCTGCTACCTGAGCTCAGTCTTTCACTCTCTCTTTCTCCATCCCTCTCTCTCTCTCCTCTGCCATGCTACCTGAGCTCACTCTCACTCTCTCTCTCCATTTCTCTCTTTCTCTCTCCTCTCTCCTGATGTCTGAGCTATCTTTCTACATCTCTCTCTCTCCATCCCTCTCTCTCTCTCCTCTCTCCTGCTCCCTGAGTCTCTCATTCCTTCTCTCTCCATCTCTCTCTCTCTCCTGCTACCTGAGCTCAGTCTCTCATTCCTCTCTCTCTCCATCTCTCTCTCTCTCTCCTCTGTCCTGCTGTCTGAGTGTCTGGTGTCAATCAGTGAGCCCAGCTCTCAGCCCGGATGCTCTGTAGGGGGAAGTGACTGTGGGCCAGTGGGTGGAGCTACCCTGGGGCAGCCACAGCAGGCGGCCAGTCACACGCTCCGGGAGGCCCGCCAATCACTCCGAACCTTCCGCCTCCATCGCCCCTGACTCACCGAGGAGGAGGAGGAGGACACAGGCTGCCCCCGCTGGGCTGCTGATTGGTCTGGACGATGAGGTGCTGGCCAGCCACTGGGCTCTGGGGTTGTGGTATTCATAACCATAACAAAAAGATACAATCACCATCTATAATATGGATTACATTCTGAATGATACACACTCGTGTCAAACAGAGATTCATTAAAAGTGCTGAGAAAAACTCATGATGTGCCAGAAAGAGATCAATTTCACATCTTTGAGAGCTGAGCAGTGACAGAGAGCAGTGGCAATTAACAAACGTGTACAATGCATACAATGTGGATAACCAATGTATACGGATGTACATACAGTAACCAATGCATATGGATGTACATAACCAATGCATATGGATGTACATAACCAATGCATACGGATGTACATAACCAATGCATACAGATGTACATAACCAATGCATATGGATGTGGATAACCAATGCATACGGGTGTACATAACCAATGCATAAGGATGTACATAACCAATGCATACGGATGTACATACAGTAACCAATGCATATGGATGTGGATAACCAATGCATACGGATGTACATAATCAATGTTTACGGATGTACATAACCAATGCATACAGATGTACATAACCAATGCATATGGATGTGGATAACCAATGCATATGGATGTACATAACCGATGTGGTATTGAAAGGCCCTATAGTGTAAGGTTTGACATGAGAAGGCTTATATGGGAAATGTCGAAAAGCCGAAGATGCTTTTCAGTCAGTTTGTCTCTCAAGTCTCTCAACTTGTTCCTCTCGCTCGATCTCTTTCTTTCTCTTGCTGTTTCTCACGTTCTGTCTTTCTCTCTCTCTCTTTCTCTCTCTCTCTTTCTCTCTCTCTCTCTCTCTCTCTCCCCTGGGGTCTGCTGCACGCCTCGGTCTCACGACTGAGCACACACACGCTCCCATCCTCTCATCATCCCCTGAGAGATAACACGCAACTCATCACTCTGTTTCATCCAGCAGACACACACACACACACGCACATACACACACACACACACACACACACACACACACACACACACACACACACACACACACATACACACACACACACACACAAAAAACACTCACACTATCATAAACACACACACACACACAGAGACACACACACACACACACACAGACAAACACAAACACAACACATACGCTCTCTCATGAAACGCCTTTGGTTTTTACTGCATCAAAAGGATGGTGGTCTGATAATTGCTCATCTCTTTACACCTGACAAGAACCCTTATTAAAACATGCATCGCTGCTATTCCACACCAATCAAATGAACATGAATAACACACACACCCGCACACACACACACACACACACATACACACACACACACACACACACACACACACACACACACACACATACACACACACCCACACACAGGATGTTTACACGCGTTTAGACTGAGCCTGTGGTTGTACCAGAGCTGAGGACTAGAGGAAGATCAAAGCCAGCGATGACACCAAGGGTAAACATGGAAATTTATTCGGCTCCTCAACAACTGTCGCCGTGTGCCGTGTGAACGCTCCCCCACAGCACCCACGTCTGTGATCCGGGGTCGGAACCACCACTGAGAGCTGCACGCGTCTGACCCAGCTCTGATCTCTCTCACACACACACACACACACACACACACACACACACACACACACACACACACACAGCTCATAGCTGTCAGTGAGAGCAGCATGAATCTGGATCCATTTTGGATCCAGCTGCTTTCGGGAAACATGATGGGCCATGTGTTTGTATTTGTGTGCATTTGTGTGTGTGTGTGTGTGTGTGTGTGTGTGTGGGGGTCCCGCAGAGGTGGTGTTTTCCTCTACCCACACTAATCCAGCAGCTTGGAAAGAGCTGATCCTGTATGATGCCTTTTTCACAGAACATCAAAATTGCACCCCACCCCACAGCAACCTCCTCCTTCACTCACAGAACACACACACACACACACACACACACACACACACACACACACACACACACACACACAGACACCATCACCTTATCCCATATCCCCCCTCCTGCCTGCTATTTCTGCCTGTTTGTGAGTGGTTGTGATTAGCTGTCACTCCCCTCAGCAGTGGCATGGGGGTAGTGGTGGTGGTGGTGGTGGTGGTTGGGGGCAGATAACCCCTGTGCCCGCGGCAACCATTCCCCCACCCCGACCCGTGCCCCCAGGGGAGTCCACACTGGCTGCAATCAGCCTGGGACGGCCTGCATCACACGCAGACCTCCTGTCTTGACAAGCCGTCAGCATGTCCCCACATCTACACTGGCATTCACTAACACATGCAGCCATCACAGCACACACACAGTGTCTGTCTCATAGGCCAACACAGTGCACATCCCTGTCAAGCAATCTGTATGTTCTCATATGCACACGTGCAGTCATATACACACATATATACTGTATGTAAACTCTCACACATATAGGCACACACAGATGTACTCACACTCTATTACAGGACATACTGTACATACACACACACACACACACACACACACACACACACACACACACACACACGTAATCGCACGGGTACTGTCGCACATACAAACACTGACATATGCATTCACTCCACAGATTCTGAGAAAGGCAATTTGTCTTGAACGGGGGATATTTGTCAAAGTCACTCTAATCGGGGCAGGTAGGTATTTTGCGAGACTAACAGTATGAAGTGCGCACAGTTGGCTAAACTGTCAGTTATCTCCGTTGCAGCCTGTCGTAGAGCGCAGTAATCCTGACAGTATTTTATTTACCTGGGATGCACTGACAAGCCAGAGTGGGGACGATCTTTGAATGTTTTTTAAAACATTCATACGCACTTCTAGGCACAGCTGTGCGAACGAAATTAAGACGTCTCTCGAGCGCATCGTAGTCCCCGAGCCTCGGGTGTCGGCTTCCCCTCTTTGCCGTGGAAACGTGAGGAGAATCCCTCAGTCCTTCAAAGCGGCTCTACGCCGAGGAGCCTCACGACTCCCGCCTCAAAAGCTCAGAACAGCCTCACATCTCGCCCATTTTTCATTAGGGCCCACTTTCAAAATGGCCTCCTTTTCAAAGAAAGTAAGAGAGAGAGAAAAAAGAAGCCCCTTTTTTTTCCCCCTCTGTGCTCTCACAGATCTGAATCTGAAACATGAATCAGACTAGAGCCCGTACAGAGGGGAACAGACAGCCGCGGTGCCACAGCATCGGGTCGGTGTCGCGCCACGTAGAGTCTGGCGGAGCAGGGGCCGAAATTGTAATAGATAGAGCGAATCAAAAAGAGAGACATGAGAGGCCGACAACCTACGCTGCTCCTACGGACTAGAAATAAAAAGCAAGTCCAGAACGTTTAAGTGCAGCATACGCCTGCATTTACAACACCAGAAGAAGAGGAATGTCACCAGTAACCTACAACAAACATGTCCACCTTGTTATAGCAGCCTCTGCTGTTTTTGTTTTGCCAATGCCTGCACTTACAACACTAAAAAAAGTGGAATGTTACCAGTATCCTACAACAAACATGTCCGCCATGTTATTACAGGCTCTGCTGTTTATGTTTTTTTTTTATTATTATTTCAAAGGCGCTCTGTGAGGTTGACCATGGGCTTTATGCTGCTGGAAATGGACGAAAAACGGGCTTTAACGTGGCTCCGGCCCACAAAGCCGTGGTGTGGACGGGAGAGAGGATCATGGCCTGCTGAGTCCATATTGCCTGTTTGCGTTTGGATTCCTTCGGCGGACACACTGCCTCGGCCGAGCATCAAAATCAATATGGCACCTTCTAAGAAACAGGACGGGATCAATTTTCCTATTTTCCCTCAGTTCTCCTCTCCCCTGACACAACACAAAGGAGGATTAAAATGTAGCAGATAAAAATACAATTTTCCGAGCGTTTGGCGCCTTTATCGGCGGCAGGCAAAGTAGCTTTTCCCAAGGAAAGCCTGTATAATATGGCTTAATCTCTGCATTTCCATCAACAACATGTACCTTTCCGAAATCACACCGATAACGTCAAACTCCAACACAGACATGGTCTCAAATGCCAGAGGGAGAGACGGGGAGGTGAAAAAGTAACAGAGGCTGCCTAAGAAATAACAGTCTGTCATGTGAGCTTTCAAACGCATATGGAGACAGATCAGTGTGAAGGAGCCCCATGGTGTGTGTGGGCCTTGCGGCAAAAAAACTGCTTTTTAAGGATTAGTCTCATTGGCAGGCCCACTCAGTATCATCTGGCTGACAAGAAGACACTCTCCCAATCGGCCACTCAGCCTTTAATTACCACAGATCTCGTGTTGCCTTCACAGCCACCGCCAAGAGGACTGATTAGTCTTCACAAGGAGGCCTGCCTCACAACTCCACGCTCAACAGTTGGACAATTTACGTGTTTCTTTATTTCGGCAGCTGCTGGAAATCAATCTCATAACTTTGTGTGGCTACTGCTCGTTCATACCGGTCCTTACCCACTACACACCCCCCCCCCCCACCACCCCTCTTGTACACAATTCACCAGCACATGGCGCGTTAACAACACACAAAATGTGCCTTGTATTGTTTAATTTAGGACATGAATGCGCAATTTGCAATGTTTTCAGACCACCTCACAGACTTAGTACAAAATCTGGCAGTTCCTTTGTCCCACTGGTCCAGCACTTTTAAGCCAGGAGTTCCACGACTCTAACCCTGACGGTCAGCTTAGGTATTGGGTGTGGCGGTGGAGTTGTGCAGAAAGTAAGCCATATGCTCCTGCTCGAGTGCCCTAATGGGCTTTATAGATCAACAGCATGGATTTCCCCCCCCTCGCCTCTGTTCCCACCTGGCTTAAGTTTAATTCAAGTCAATTAAATCAACCTGAGCGAGAAGCAGCTCCCAGAGGGCTCCATCGCTCACTGTTGGGACGGCGCTTCTCGGCCGTGAAGGCCAGTACCCACCCCCTCTCCCCCAGCCGCACTCTCCCACCTTCCTCCCATGAAAACAGGCGTCATTAGGGGGACCACTTCAGCTGAGTAACTCAGTCAATACACTTGGGATTCTGCCTCCCCTCTTTTCTTTTCTTTTTTTCTTTCTTTCCCTTTTTTTTCCTGTTTGTATGTGCATATGGTTGTCTGTCTGATTAGAGGATCTGGAGTGTGAACGACGAGGCTCCTTTAGAAGATGAGCGGAGGCTATCGCTGTGGCTGTCATTACGTCTGCAACACCCATCTCAAACAAAAGGAGACATAAATGACTTGGACGAAGACAAAGACGATGAGGAGTAAAAGCTGGGAGTGGGCTTAACACCGGCTCAAGGGTTTGCACTGAAAAGAGTGTCACCTACGTGCCAAGCAATTAGCACATTTCGCTGCAGAAATTACCACAATTCTCCCAAGAGAAAAACCGAGAGAGAGAGAGAGAAAAACTGAAGTGATTTTCCATTTATGATTTTACACATCGTTATCCTGAGCGGGCCTCTGTCCACTGAGACGGCACTAAATCAAGATGATGAGATGAGAGAAAAATATCAGCCAGGGTCAACCACAAACCAGTGAGCAGAATCTACCCGCAAAAACCCCACAAAGTCCACCACAGCCTTGCAATCACACAAAATACACCACAGACCACAGAAGGCCACCCTGTGAAATGACCACAACACCTCACTGCACTGTGAACAGGAACAACTCATTCACTAGACCTGACAGTGCTTAACATGCAGGGCAGCTGACTAGAGAATCTGGATTGAATTTAGTTTGAATTTGGATTTGGAGGCCATTCCAGAATGGGCTGCCATCTGGACAGCCTGAAATGAAGGACAGAGTTGCCCTGGAGAAGGACTGGAAGGGATAGCCAGGCTCGGCATCATACCTTCCCTCTCCCCTGTGGAAAACAGGAAGTACTCATTCATAAAGAGCCGACAGTGTTAAACATTGGGGACAGCTGATTCTAGAACACATGTGGATCGGTTCAAATCCACATTACAATCCAATCTAGAATCAGCTCACTGCAACCTGCAATCATTTAGCACCAAAACATGAATGAATGAATGGATGAATGGATGAATGGATGAATTGATGAGGGCTCTGTCCTGGAGCTGACAGTGAGGGTTTGAGTGTTGGGCGTTCCTCTCTGCCTCATCCTGCCTCAGGATACCACTCCGTTCTCATTTCCTCCGTCCTGAATTCAAGGGGCTGGTTCTCCTGCCCAAGGCCACTTGGCTCTGCTTCTCCTTGAAACAAACCGGGGAGAAATATTTAACTGGCCTTTCGCAGGCTGAAGCTAGCGCACCGACACTGAGATAAGGGTCCACGTGTGAGTGTTAAACTTGACGGACGAGCCGAGTCATCAGAGAGAGAGAGAGAGAGAAAGAGAGAGAGAGAGAGTGAGAGAGTGAGAGGAGTCTAGCTGTGCATTTCCATTTGGAATTCATCACATCAACTGAGCTGAGCAGGAACTCTCAGAGTCTAATTTTACACGTCCCTGTTTGAAAGGGTTCAATGTCAACACTGAGAAAGAGTCTCACTCTCTCAGACACTCACACAAAAAAAAGTCCTTCATTTGATAAGCACCCCCCCCCCACACACACACACACCACCACCACCATCAAGCCTAGAGGTACTCTACACTGCCAACACGAACACTTGAACACCCCACAACCACAACCACCACCCCCAACCCCCACCACAAAATCCATATTCCAAGAGGCCGGGTAAACAGGCAGGCTATGGTAAACAAGGAGCTCCTAGCGATGACAATCTGGTATTGAATAATGCATCCCCGCAGACCTCCTAATGGATTGAAAGCTTCCCTGTTTGAAGAGAAGTGAGCAATAACGGCAGTGTGAAGTATAAATAGAATACATAATCAGCTGTGGATTCATGTTAGAGTTAGCGGAAAAATAGAATGGCAATTTCAAGCCACGCTTTTTTTTTCCTGCCTTTTGTCTTTGGGCAGAATTGACTCATTAATGAATGCCTGTGCTCTTTTTTTTCTCCTTCCTGTGCTTTTGTGTGCGTCGTGATTGCAGCGCGCTTCACAGATGTATAAATGATCTACTTGCAGGCGTGCCACCAAGACCCCTTTGATCTGCTCCACCGTGGGTGAGACACGCGCACCAAAGGGTAGGGGAGAGAGAGAGAGAGAGAGGGAGAGAAAGAGAGAGAGAGGAGGAGAGAGAAAGAGTCACAGACGAGTGCAGACAAGCCTGTTGTAGTCGCACCCCCCCCCCCCCCCTCTCTTTCTCTGCATGTGAATGTCTGAGCCATACACTTGCAACCTGCAGCAATCTGCTTTAGCTGCCCATATTCCCAGCTTATGCTTTCTCCAGAAAACACTGCCTACTGTATGCCCAGGTCAATACAGAGACACCACAATGACGTGAGGATGCCTCAGGACAGCAGTGGACGCTGCTGGTGTTCTACATTAAGGGACAACGACAGATGTGCTATTGCTTTCAAGATGGCAAAGGCACACTGGGCTTCAACACAACATGGTCCAGACAGCGAGTTTGTCTTAGATCTCATCCTGCTCTGGCCTGAGTCCGGCATTCCAAAGGGACATTCAACAAAGTGGGAAAAACAGAAGCACGGGGATGCGGCAGTGAAAGATAAAACAAATATTCTCTATGTTGCTGTTGTTGTTGTTGCTGTTGTTGTTGTTGCTGTTGTTGTTGTTGTTTTAATCATCATCTATTTTCATTGTTTTTTTTCTGATGGAGATCAAACTCTGTTGCACACACTGGGGGTCTGCTCTGCATATACACAGCATCCCGTATCCCACGAGACTACTGTACATCTGCTGCTTCACATAACACAGCACCCACATCACAGGCCATACTACAACAGATCTACCACTGATCATACTGGATCCGGGCCAGATCCAGCACTGATGTGGCCCAGTGCTGGCTGTCTCATGGGGTAAATATGGGCTGTAGGTTACGTTCCAGGTGACAGCATCCCCCAAACACCTCTTACTGCTAACATACTTAGAACATGTAAATTAATCATCCAGCTCTTATCATCTGCTGAGTAATGAGGAGAGAGAGAGAGAGAGAAAGAAAGAAAGAAAGAAAAGTAAAAAAATGGATTGTTTCTCTTTTTTCCCCCAGCACTGTTTTATAGGGAGCAATAGGCCATGACTGGGTTTGCTCAAAAATAATGTGCACAGTGTGATGGATTCTTAATCTTCATTACAGCACCCCATCAGAGAGCACCCAATAATTGACTTTCACTCCGAGGTAAGAGCATTATGGGTATAAATGCTCTGCTCTTAGACGCCACTCGGCCTGTTGCCACGGTGTCGCCATGCCCCGGCGTTACCCAAGTGATTAGGCCCTGTAATAAGAAGAGCAATGTGCTGATGGAAATCAATTGCCCCCCTACCGAAAAAATCACCCCTGTTACCCCACAATCCTGAAGAGTTATGATATAAGAGGGATTGTGCGCATTGAATATGCACAAGCTCAGTAACCCAGAGATGGACACACATACAAAAAATTAGATGAATGTTTTTGTTGTCTTTTTCTTGTCATGGTTTTGCCTTTCTTCCTTTTTTCTTTCTTTCTATTCCACCTCCTCCATCACTTCCTGCACATGAGGAAATCTTGAACAGGCCTGTGAAAGAGAGCGTGACAAGACGTTGTGACACCCCCTCCCGTCTCTCTCTTTCTCTCTCTGTCCCTCTGTCTGTCTCTTTCTCTCTCTGTCCCTCTGTCTGTCTATTTCTCTCTCTGTCCCTCTGTCTGTCTATTTCTCTCACTTCTAGCAAGTCCTGCTGTCCGCTCTCCACCCAAAGATACTGTCTCAAACTCTCTCTCCCCCTCTCTGCACTCTCTCCCTCACCCTCTCTCTCTACCTCTCTCTCTCTCCCTCTCTCCACACTGTCTACCCCTCTGTCTCCCTCTCCATCTCTCAAACTCTCTCTCTCTCCCCCTCTCTCTGCACTCACTCCCTCACCCTCTCTCTCTACCTGTCTCCCTCCCTCTCTCTCTCCCTCTCTCTCTGCATTCACTCCCTCTCCTTTTCTCTAACTCTCTACCCCTGTCTCCCTCTCCATCTCTCTAACTCTCTCTATCTCTCCCTCTCTACCTCTCTCTCTCTTCCTCCCTCTCTCTCCCTCTCTCTCTGCATTCACTCTCTCTCCCTTTCTCTAACTCTCTACCCCTGTCTCCCTCTCCATCTCTCTAACTCTCTCTATCTCTCCCTCTCTACCTCTCTCTCTCTTCCTCCCTCTCTCTCCCTCTCTCTCTGCATTCACTCCCTCTCCCTTTCTCTAACTCTCTACCCCTGTCTCCCTCTCCATCTCTCTAACTCCCTCTCTCTCTCTCTCTCTCTCTCTCTCTCTCTCTCTCTCTTCCTCCCTCTCTCTCTCCCTCCCTCGCTCCTCCTCAGCTCCAGAAGGAGGACACTTGGCCTTCTGCTCCTGACCGCCTGTGTGGCTTTCACAGCAGATTGACAAAGAATCTGCTCGAGAGAAAAACCCCCTACGGCCATCCAATCCAAACGGGCCACCAGCGGCCCTCTTACTCAGCGAGCGGGGCTACAGGGCCACAGCTGAAGGATCATGGGAAATGCAGGCCCCGTGCCAAACGAGAAGCACAAACATCCATTCTCGTCTCACACACATTTGTCTCTGTGATGTGACTAAAGTCTGATATCAGACACAGAGAGACTTCTAGCTCAAACTCGTATCACCTCTCTCTCTCTCTCTCTCTCTCTTACACTCTCTCTTTCTATCTTTCTCTCTCTCTCTCTTTCTCTCTCTCTCACTCTAATCTTGACTCTGATGAAGATGGTATAGACACCCATGGAAACGTTAGTCTGCTGTGCACCACGATAAAACACAACTAAAACTCAACTCTGTGTGCTCTGCAGATCCTTCCCCCTCTCTACACGATCACTCCATTCCCGTGAAGTTCCAGACTGGAATCTCTCTCTCCACAATCACTCAATTCCCGTGAAGCTCCAGACTGGAATCCCTCTCTACACGATCGCTCCATTCCCGTGGAGTACCACACTGGAACCCAGAAGTGCGGAGGACCCAACCTTTTTTGACTTGCTACTATTAAA
>NC_063190.1:20080076-20092576 GCF_017589495.1 Alosa alosa | reverse complement strand
AAACTGACACTATGCTCCGACAGAACAACATTAATCAGCCAGTTTTAGAAAAAAAAAACTTCTACCTCCACCTAGAGCCTGCTATTTGTTTTGCAAAAATCCACAGCTCCCGGTTCTTCTGGTCCAATCAGAGCAGGGCTGTCATCCGAAAGTTGGTTCCAGAGCTGAGCTACAACACTGTATCTTGCTTATATACATCTTGCTTTCTTTCTCACAGGGGTGGGGGTGTACTCTACAAGATACATCTCTCCCTCTCTCTCTTTCTCTGTCTATCTTGCTTTCTCTCTCACAGGGGGGGTGCACTTTGTATACACAAGATACATCTCTCTCTCTCTCTATCCATCTCACTATCTATCTATCTATCTATCTATCTATCTTCCTCTCTCTCTCTCTCTCTCTCTCTCTCAGAGCCAGACTGGTTCCAGTGTGTGTGTTAAGTCCTGGTTCTGCAGTCTGAAGTCTCTGTCAGAGTGTTATGTTTGGGAAGACACAATGACACTGCTTTGTCCTGTCCTCTTTCAACTGTCCACTGGCCCACTTACTCTGTTCTAGCAGAGAGACTGCTCTCTCTCACTCTCTAGCAGAGAGACTGCTCTCTCTCACTCTTTATCTTTCTCTCTCACTCTTTATCTCTCTCTCTCTCTCTCTCTGTTTCTCCAACATGGTACAATTAAACAGGTAGTATTGGGGGGAGGCTTAAGTTGCTTGGTAGCCTGGTAAGTTGCTAGGTAAAACGGATTCTTAATTCCATATCCATGTTCAATAAAGGGGTTATAAAGGTCAGAGAGAGAGGCATGGGGGGCAGCATTAGAGGTAAACAAGAAGCCCAGCATGGAGTCAGCATAGGGCAAAACAACACACACACACACACACACACACACACACACACACACACACACACACACACACACAGACACACACACACACACACACACACATTTCCCAGCATGAAGTCTGCATAGGGCCAAACAACAATGACAGGATTTTACTCCGAAGCAGGGGACTGAGGCAGTGCTTTAGTTGAAACTGGGGTATTTACTTTTACATCTTAGAGAGAAAAGGTAAACCATGCATGAATGCACACAAGCAAACGCACACCCATATACGCGCACAAACACACACACACACACACATTTACCTGGTTGTGTTGCTCGTGTCATATTTCGAGTAGTGATGGGACTGTCTGTCACTTCCCTACAGTGGTGTGTGTGCCTGTATGTGTATGTGTGTCTGTGTGTGTGTGTGTCTGTGAGTGTCCCTTAAGGGACATAGAGAAATTGGGGGCAGGCAGAGAATAGAGGAGAGAGAGAAAGAGAGAGTGAGAGCAGATTACACTAGTTCACCGCTGTGTGCTGTGTGTGTGTGTGTGTCTGTGTGTGTGTGTGTGTGTGTGTGTGTGTGTGTGTGTGTGTGTGTGTCTGCTCCATAAGCGCGAAGGGGTTGGGCCTCATCTCCAGCACAGCAGGGGCTGTGAGCACTGAACGCTCACGTGAATATATGAATACCTGAATAACACTCTGCACTTTATTCACCTGAGCCTCCACGCATATCCCTCCTTCATCTCTCTCTCTCTCTCTCTCTCTCTCTCTCTCTCTCTCCCTCTCTTCTCTGCTCATCCCACACTTCCTGGCTTCTCTGCTGAGCGCAGACATTCTGACAGGACGCTCAGCAAGGAGACAGTTGACCCTGGGCAAGTGTGTGTGTGTGTGTGTGTGTGTGTGTGTGTGTGTGTGTGTGTGTGTGTGTGTGTGTGTGTGTGTGTATTACCCAGCAGGCCTCTGCTGCTGAGTGGGCTTTCGCTGGGAGAATGTGAGCCGTGTCTGAGACGTGCCCACCTCCTTCCACCCCACTACTCCCCACACACACACACACACACACACACACACACACACACCCTGACCGTGACACGGGCCCAGATGGCGGGTGGGGTGTTGGGAGGAAGGTCCCTTTGTTCCCGTCACCATGTCCCAGAGGGAGGGAGAGGTGGAGGACGGCATGCTGCGGACGGGTACGGACACATGGACACACACACACACACACACACACACACACACCGCATACACACTGCACAAACCACAAACACCTCCCCAATTACCTGTCCACCGGAGATCACACACTCACAGGTGGAAGCCAGGTCCGATGAGGGAGTCTGAGGGTGTGTGTGTCTGTGTGTGTGTGTGTGTGTGTGTGTGTGTGTGACCACACAGCGGATGGGTACGGTGGCCTGTGTGTCCCACGGGGGGACGTGTAAGTGAGTCGAACAGACCATAATACTTTGGTACCAGTACAAAACGGGAGTACCATACTCTGCGTCACGTCTCCTAGCGACCGAGCCACAGCAGATGGCATCAGAGCTCCAGCTCAGACCAGGCCGAAAAGGGAGCGGGAGAGATCCGGATTCGGCCTGATTCTCCATACATCAGAACCAGAATCGGATCGGCCCATATAGGACCAAAATCCACAGGGGGCTGGGCTACATAGCTGAGATGGATCTGTTCTCTGTATTACCAGCTCTGTGGGGGGTTTGACGTGTGTGTGTGTGTGTGTATGTCTGTGTGCGTGAAAGTGAATGTGTGTATATGTCCGTCTGTCTGCATGGGTGTCTGCATGTGTGTGTGTGCATTTGAGTATCTGTGTGTGTGTGTGTGTGTGGGCTGGCAGGTTGAGGCGGCGTGTCTAATCCCCCATCACTCAGGCTGTATCTGCGGAGCAATCTAAATATCCAGGCAGGGATTGGCTGTGAGCAGGTCACCGCGGCAACACAGCCTCCACTCTGCCAGGGATGGGAAGATGCAGGCAGGATAAGACTTCACACTGACCTGTTTTTTCACTTTGCTCCACACACACACACACACACACACACACACACACACACACACACACACACACACACACACACACACACACAGATAGACAGACATAGACTCACACACACACAACCATCTACACAGACATACAAACCCACACACAGCGACACAGACACACAGCAACACACACAAATACATAGACACACACACAGGTACACACACACTCACACAAACACGCCTCCAAACACATACACTGACAATCACATACATTTTTTCCCCCTTTTGCAGGATCTTTGGCAGATCCTTCACCCAGTCGATGAAAAATAAATCTCAGGTATCTGCTGACACCTATCATGAAAAACGGCTAAAAGCCTCTAAAAATGATTTGTAGCAGAACTCATCTATAACACCATAGGAAAGCCTGCCACATGAGGATTAGACCTTCCCACAAGTATCATGGCAGGTTTACAAAACAGCCCCAGACCTATGTGTGTGTGTGTGAGTGAGTGAAGAGAAGGCTGAAAAGGAAAGCACATAATGTCACATAAATGAAACATGTCATGATTGACAGTAGCGATATCCCGCTATCACTGATACAACCTTTAAGACAGGCCTTTCTCACTAACTGTTTCCACTAACCGGTTCCTCAAAAACATACCAAATTTTGAAGATGGCCATTCTTCTTCTTTGAGAAGGGCCCTCTTTTGCTTTGGCAGCACAATATGTCTTAAAATGTCACAACCTGAGGGACACGTTTTAAGTTTAACAGACACACTCTCACTCCTCACTCTCTCACTCCACACAGACACACAGCAACACACACAAATACATAGACACACACACAGGTACACACACACCACACAAACACGCCTCCAAACACATACACTGACAATCACATACATTTTTCCCCTTTGCAGGATCTTTGGCAGATCCTTCACCCAGTCGATGAAAAATAAATCTCAGGTATCTGCTGACACCTATCATGAAAAACGGCTAAAAGCCTCTAAAAATGATTTGTAGCAGAACTCATCTATAACACCATAGGAAAGCCTGCCACATGAGGATTAGACCTTCCCACAAGTATCATGGCAGGTTTACAAAACAGCCCCAGACCTATGTGTGTGTGTGTGAGTGAGTAAAGAGAAGGCTGAAAAGGAAAGCACATAATGTCACATAAATGAAACATGTCATGATTGACAGAAGTGACGTATCCCCGCTATCGCTGATACAACCTTTAAGACAGGCCTTTCTCACTAACTGTTTCCACTAACCGGTTCCTCAAAAAACATACCAAATTTTGAAGATGGCCATTCTTCTTCTTTGAGAAGGGCCCTCTTTTGCTTTGGCAGCACAATATGTCTTAAAATGTCACAACCTGAGGGACACGTTTTAAGTTTAACAGACACACTCTCACTCCTCACTCTCTCACTCACACAGACACACACCCAAAAAGAGAGAAAGACAGAGGAGAGTCAGGGAGAGAAAAAATACAGAGAGAGAGAGAGAAAGAGACTGACTGACTGACATTATAGACTGACAGACTGATTCTGTCAGTGTGAGTGAGTGTAGACTTGGTCCTGAGTGAGTGAGTCTGAGTGAGTGAGTCTTGGTCCTTCTTCCTCTCATCCTTTAAAAGACTGCTCTGGCAGTACACATGCCTTATTAGTAACGCCCATAAAGTATTGCTTTTAATGGACTGTGTTAGTGAGTGAGTGAGTGAGTGAGTGAGTGAGTGAGTGAGTGAGTGAGTGAGTGAGTGAGTGAGTGAGTGAGTGAGTGAGTGATTCTGTCATCGAGAGAGTGGATGAGAGTGGATGACAGTAAAGCATGTTAATGAGTGAATCCATGCATAGGTGAGTGAGTGAGTGAATAAATTAGCTGTGTGAATGAGTGATGAGTGATTGACTTGACATGTGACAGAAATACATAGACACACACACAGGTACACACACACTCACACAAACACGCCCAAACACATACACTGACAATCACATACATTTTTCCCCTTTGCAGGATCTTTGGCAGATCCTTCACCCAGTCGATGAAAAAATAAATCTCAGGTATCTGCTGACACCTATCATGAAAAACGGCTAAAAGCCTCTAAAAAATGATTTGTAGCAGAACTCATCTATAACACCATAGGAAAGCCTGCCACATGAGGATTAGACCTTCCCACAAGTATCATGGCAGGTTTACAAAAATAGCCCCAGACCTATGTGTGTGTGTGAGTGAGTAAAGAGAAGGCTGAAAAGGAAAGCACATAATGTCACATAAATGAAACATGTCATGATTGACAGAAGTGACGATCCCCCGCTTATCACTGATACAACCTTTAAGACAGGCCTTTCTCACTAACTGTTTCCACTAACCGGTTCCTCAAAAAACATACCAAATTTTGAAGATGGCCATTCTTCTTCTTTGAGAAGGGCCCTTTGCTTTGGCAGCACAATATGTCTTAAAATGTCACAACCTGAGGGACACGTTTTAAGTTTAACAGACACACTCTCACTCCTCACTCTCTCACTCACACAGACACACACCCAAAAAGAGAGAAAGACAGAGTAAGAGTCAGGGAGAGAAAAAATACAGAGAGAGAGAGAAAAAGACTGACTGACTGATTTATAGACTGACAGACTGATTCTGTCAGTGTGAGGAGTGTAGACTTGGTCCTGAGTGAGTGAGTCTGAGTGAGTGAGTCTGGTCCTTCTTCCTCTCATCCTTTAAAAGACTGCTCTGGCAGTACACATGCCTTATTAGTAACGCCCATAAAGTATTGCTTTTAATGGACTGTGTTAGTGAGTGAGTGAGTGAGTGAGTGAGAGAGAAAGAGAGAGAGAATGAGTGAGTGAGTGGATAAGTGAGTGAGTGAGTGATTCTGTCATCGAGAGAGTGGATGAGAGTGGATGACAGTAAAGCATGTTAATGAGTGAATCCATGCATAGGTGAGTGAGTGAGTGAATAAATTAGCTGTGTGAATGAGTGGATGAGTGATTGACTTCGGCATGTGACAGAAATTATGCGCTCGGACACAAAGGGCTCCTCCATACAATAGAAGCCATCCCCAAATTTTAATTACCCACTTGAAGAATGAAAGATTGCGTCCCCAGTTGTCTTGCATTCTTAATCGCACAAGAAAGAACTTTGAACAGTTTCCTTAGGCACTCTGCCAAACCACACTGTCCGCTTCATTCACTATCCTCCCCTCTACACACACACACACACACACGCACACACCACGCACACGCACACACGCACACACACACACACACACACACACACACACACACACACACACACACACACACACACACTTTAATTAATCCTGAGCACTCATTTGCACATTTGCTTAGAATGCACAGACTGCTTGCCCTAAATGGGAGCGAATAGGTCTCTACCATTAACATTAAGGAGTGCTGTGTGAGTTGTGTGTGTGTGTGTGTGTGAGACTGTATGCGTGTGTGTGTGTGTGTGTGTGTGTATGGGAGTGGGGGGGGGCGGCAGGGATGTAGGCACGCACAGAAGCAACTCTCTCCCTCCTCTCTTCCTCTGCCATTGTCTGCATGGCCTTTCTGAGAATGAAAAAACAAACCCCCATTTGCTTGTGGAAACAATGACTTCATGTCTCAGAAAAACACCCCAATTCATTTCATTTTTAGATCTTACAAGCCCTTATATAATAGAAGCGCGCAGCTGTCTCACACACACACACTTTCTGTCTCTCTCTCTCTCTCACACACATACACGCATGCACGCACACACACACACACACACACACACACACACACACACACACACACACACACACACAACACACACACACACACACACACACACACACACACACACACACACACACACACACACACACATTCGCACACACACACACTTGGTCTCTCCCTGTCTCTCTGTCTCCCTATGGCGTAGTCCTCTACCCCCTCACCACTCCATAGGGTAAACAGAAACTCAATAAGGGCTCACTGTTGCATAGTCACCCTGCTATTACTGTAATGACAGCCTACAGTGTGACTGCTGTCAAAGAGAGGTGTTAAGGGAACGTCTCTGTTTTGAATGTGCTCTAGCAGACTATGTGGTTGGTGTCTATGAGAGGGGGTAAGGGAATGTCTATGTGTTGAATTTGTTCTAGAACAGTAGCTTCACCAGTTCTGAGTAAGGTGTTTAGAAGAGAGATGTGGACATGTAGTGTATCTGTGTTTTAGAGCAGTAGAATTTGTTTTAGAATAGTAGCTTTAGTAGTTCTGTGTAAGGTGTCTAGAGGAGAGGAGTCTGTGTTCTAGAGCAGCAGAATTTGTTCTAGAACAGTAGCTTTAGCAGGTGTAAGGTGTCTAGAAGAGAGGAGTAGAGGGAATGTATTGTGCTTTGAGTTGCACTCTGTGCATATAAAATGCGCTTTATAAATACATCTGACTGACTGACTGTATGTGTTCTAGTGCAGTAGAATTTGTTCTAGAGCAGTTGCATTTGTTCTAGAACAGTAGCTTTAGTAGTTCTGTGTAAGGTCTCTAGAAGAGAGGAGTGGAGGAATTGTACTGTGTCTGTGTTCTAGTAGCATTTGTTCTGAAGCGGTTCTGCATAAGTTGTCTGATGACTGTGTTTAAGTGTTAGAGCCGAGCCGAAGAATGAGTGTTCAGTGTGATCAGAATGTGACTTCCAGTGTTCAGTGTGATCAGCAGCATGTGTTTGCTGACTGCAGCAGGGGTGTTCAGTAGCATGTGTTTGCTGCTAGCGGTGCCTCTCTGTGTTCAGTAGCATGTGTTTGCTGCTAGCGGTGCCTCTCTGTGTTCAGTAGCATGTGTTTGCTGCTAGCGGTGCCTCTGTGTTCAGTAGCATGTGTTTGCTGCTAGCGGTGCCTCTCTGTGTTCAGTAGCATGTGTTTGCTGTCGTGGAAACAGACAGCATCCCACGGTCTCTAGGCCTACCAGAGCCGATCAAAGCCCATCAAAGGCTTCTCTCTTTCCAGTCCCATCACAATGGTCAGGGAAGTGTGTGTGTGTGTATGTGTGTATGTGTGTGTGTGTGTGTGTGTGTGTGTGTGTGTGTGGTCATACTCTGTTGAGGGAAAAGATACACAGTGTGCTATTGTTCACACACATTGTCGAATGAGCCACATCAAACGACTGAGCCTTCCAAGAACAAGAGAGGAACACACAGTAAAAGATCACACACAGTTACTGCTCTTAATCACACACACACACACACACACACACACACACACAGTTCGTCAGATTGAGGGAACCTGAAAATGGTGCAGAGTGATGAAGAGAGCAGTGTGCTCTGTCAGGGATCCCCGAGAGAGAGAGAGAGAGAGAGAGAGAGAGAGAGAGAGAGAGAGACAAACAGACAGACAGAGCAAGAGAATGGGGAACTGAAATTGACAGAGAGAAAGAGAGAAAGAAAAAGAGAGAAAGAGAAAAAAGGAAAAAGGAGAGTGAGAGAGTGAGCTATTTCTGTCAGGCGGATCAAGGAGGTCTCTCCCACGTCCTCTCACCCCCAGTCAACCCGCTTCACACCCTTCCTGTAAATCAAAGGACCACTCTCCATCACGGACACACACACACACACACACACACACACACACACACACACACACACACACACATACAAAAGCCCGAACTCTCTAAGTCTTATTTGCACACAAACACAGACAGACAGACAGACAGACAGACACATACACACAAACACACACACACACACACACAGCCCCATAGTTCAATACAAGAACAAACACTTGGGAGTCTGGCAGTTCTCTCTAAGCTGGAGGTGGTGCTGGTAAACAGGAGTGTCTGCCGTCAGAGGGGCCTTGAGGGCTTTGACAGACACACACACACACACACACACACACACACACACACACACACACACACACACACACACACACACACACACACTGATGCTCTTCTCATAAAAGAGAAAAGCCCTGCAGATCATCGCACACAGGAACATCTAACACATGTAAAAACAAGCTGAGGTCAGATTCCACAGAGCCCTGAGTCACGTTTATTTTATCCATGAGGAAAACACACACACACACACACACACACACACACACACACACACACACACACACACACACACAGATGGACAGATGGATGAACCTGATTACAATACCCTCTGAGGTAAACATAAATTTGTTTTGTACAAATCTCTCTGCTTCAGAAACAGGGTTTCATAGCACAGAATGACTGACAGCATGTTTGAGTAAATACTAGCGTATGACATTCCACTTTGGTGCATGGTGGATATTGTATATCGTTGGTGGTAAAAGATTCTAAATAGCCACCAGTCAGAAGTGAATTATTGTGACGCTGACTTGGGTGTTTGGAGCTGGAGATGGAGGCTCCTGTGGTGGTGATTGGTTATCATTGGATGGTGTTCAGAGCTGGACTTAGGTGTTTGGTATGGAGCTGGAGATGGGGGCTCCTGTGCAGCCAGGGAGCTGGAGCTGCTGGGGCTGTGGGGCTGCAGATAGGGTCCCCGCGCCCGAAGGGATTCAGCTCAGCTGTCGGAGGACACAGGAACCCCCAAGGGAGCTGGGAATTCAAGCCAAGCCAACACACACACACACACCTCCCTCCCTCCCTCAGTTGGGTAGGGAGGTGGTTGGAGGCAGCAGCTCCTCAAACTGGCTTTCTTTTCCAACTTCTCTCTAGTTTATATCTTTGAGGAGGACGTAAGGTAAACATTTCAACAGCATCTCACTCTGAAGCCAGAGTAGGGCTCCACAAACATCATTTCCTTACAAAGTTCTCTCTACTTCATATCAACGTGAGCAGAGTTAACAGCCAACGTCCCTTATAAGCAAGCCGGTCTGAGAATTTGATCTACCTTCAGGTTCTAATTTCTCTGGAGTCCATTACTCTGCAAGCAGATGACCAGGTGGTGATGTCCTGGACAAGTGTGTGTGTGTGTGTGTGTGTGTGGGGGGCAGGCCTCATCTGCTGATACTGTTCTTAGCTGCTTGATAAGGGGCTGAATACTGTAGGTCCTCAGGGGCACTGTGTTTGTGTGTGTGTGTGTGCGTGTGTGTGTGTGTGTGTGTGTGTGTGTGTATGGGATGGCCTTGATTGCCAGTGAACTGCTGAGATAGGACCAGCTCAACTACAGCAACTGTGGTACACATCATGCCAGATTTCAATTCAGAGTCACACAAGTTCATATTCAAAACGGAGTCACACAAGTTCATGTTCAAATTAAAATTCACATTCAGGTTCAAATCAATTCAGATACAGGTTTCAGGTTATGAGTCCATAAACCAGTTTCAGTGGGTAAGACTCTCTGGCCACTGAAAGTTCTTGGCTTTCTTCCGTTTTTGAACTGTGAGTTTCTGTTTTGATCCCAGAGTTGAACAAACCAAAGTAGACGAGGTGAAGCAGAGAATCAATCAGG
Organism: Alosa alosa; assembly: GCF_017589495.1. NCBI lineage: Eukaryota > Metazoa > Chordata > Actinopteri > Clupeiformes > Clupeidae > Alosa > Alosa alosa. The sequence goes on along the minus strand of NC_063190.1, from coordinate 20,082,365 downwards.
CTGTGGTGGTGATGATGATCAATGTCTTTATCTGTTTGTGTGATACGTTTGATGTCGAATTTGGTTTCTCTAAATACAAATATTTGTGAGGAGGGCCGAATTTGTGGAAGTGTGTGTATGTTCTCTGTGTTTGGACATGGTTTGTCAATGGACTGTTATCGATATGTCTGTGTGTCTCTGGAGCCATTCGTTACTTTGTGTACGTGTGTGTGTGTGTGTGTGTGTGTGTGTGTGTGTGTGTGAGTGTGTGTGTGTGTGTGTGTGTGTGAGAGAGAGAGAGAGAGAGAGGATGTGTGCATGAAAGTGATCTGCAATCATTGTCTCAGCATCTGCCTCAATGTGTGTGTGTGTGTGTGTGTGTGTGTGTGTACCCCAGTGAGTGAATGCATCACATGACGAAAATCGACACAAATAGAACAACGCGCATTTGCCGGCGTCGATTCCGAGACGCTGGGGTGTTTGCCGAGAAGCGCTTGACAAGATCGTTCCACCATGCGGTCTCAGAGCGCGCCTGGGAGATAAGCATCCGAGGGCCTGTTACTGTGACAACAGCCTGAAATTGCAGCGCGTCACACCACAGCACGCGGGCTGAATCTCAGGAGTGCCTCAGATTTGAATAACACACGGCGACAGAGAAGGGAAGAGACGTTTTGGGAGCCGTCTGTGCGCTAGCGCAAAAAAGCACGTCTGGTGACACTCTCACAAGATCAGACCGCGCACACACACACACACACACACACACATATTACAACAGCTAGATGGATAATTTGTTTTGGCTGGGAGCAACACATAAAACATGATAATAATGATATCTGGAAGTACCAAGAGCTAGTCAGCATTTTAATCAACAAACCTGAAAACTTCATTAGGGGTTGTGTCTTGTAAATGAACCAGAGAGACTCACAGTGTCTTGTTGTACGGTGGTAATGAGGAAAAAGTCACTTAAGAATATCAGATACCTCCCGATCACCTGGTGGCATGATCTAATGTAAATTTAGTTATACAGTCTATAACTATATAGACAATATAACAATATATAACAATGTATATATATTCTGAAATTGGAAATATACTTCAAAATTCCAATCATAACCGGGATACTAAAGTGCATGCAAAGACAGCCATTTACTGTAGATCAAGCCCAAGAGCCTTACAGTAAAGATATACATTTTCATCAGTAGTCTATGTGCACTGCCTGTAAATCCAAACTCTGCAAAACCATGCTCTATCATCGGAGTCCCAGGGGACATCTTTATTACCTCAGAGTATTTATTTTCATGATAACCATCAGAACATAAATGCAGCTGGCTTAATGTCTCCATAAAAATATCACCCAGAGAGAGCAGCTATAAGGGACCTAGGGCCTCTTTGTCTTTGTAGAGAATGCAATAAAACTTGAATGAACAGGAGCACTTCCCAGGCTCCACAGGTATCATTTAAACATCCACACACCACAGCTGTTTTTTTGTTTGGCTATTCAACTTCCTTTTTTTCTATTTTATGTAGGCTACAACGTCTGTTCTTTTAATTATTCTATATTATGTGCTTTACTATTTTGTTTAACCATGATCAGCCCCTTGGCTTTTTATTTATGTAATCCCAACTGAACTGCCTCTGTACATGTGCTAGATACAAAACCGCATATTAGCCTCCACAGCTGCCTGATTTCATGTCAGTTTCGAGTTGGAAACGCATCAAAAGTTGGGTCTTCTGAGGTCCTGATTGTTTTTCAGCTAAAACGCTAGCCAGAGCTTGTCTGCTTCTCTTTGAAATGGGGTGCAAAAGAGCATGATCGCACGCCATGTGATCTCTCTCCTGCAAGGTTAAGCGCCGGCTCGCCACAACACTAGATTACTATAAAGCTTAGTAGGCAGAAAGAGAGGAGGCCAGAGAGAGAGAGAGAGAGAGGAAAAAATGTGTGAGAGAGAGGGAGGGGAAGAGAGAGAGAGACAGAAAGAAAGAGAGAGATAGAGAGACAGAGAGAGAGAGAGAGAGAGAGAGAAAGAGAGAGATAGAGAGGCACTGAGAAACAGGACAGAGTGCAGGGAGACGTCACTGAGAGGAAAAGAGCTTCCGACGCAAGAGAGAGATGTCTCTGTAAGAGGCCAGCCGGCAGGACAACACTGCTGCTGATGGTAAATAATTCCTATCTGAACTCAGGAGTGGAGGTGTGTGTGGGGGGGACAGGAAAGGAGCGTCAGACTGAGGTGTAAGCGATAGCTGAGGACAAGCGTTAATCCGCGTTTCACTAGAAACAGCACGCCTAGATGGGCGTCTGATTGAATTAGA
>NC_063190.1:20050076-20070076 GCF_017589495.1 Alosa alosa | reverse complement strand
CACTCACACACACACTCTCACACACACACACACACACACACACACACACACTCACACACACACACACACAACACAGACACACACACACACACACACACACACAAACACACAGTCAAATGTCCAGGAGCAGGGCTCAGTGTGCTGTGTGGGAGGATGGCTGTCTGGCTGGCTGTTGGCCAGTCCGCTCTCCTACACCCTGAGAGCCAGAGGTCCCACCACCACACCTGGCTGTCTGGCACCACACACACGCCTCCACTCCACCCTGACCATGACCACACACACACACACACACACACACACACACACACACACAGACACACACACACACACACACACACACACACACACACACACACACACACACACACACACACACAAACATACATACATACACACACGCATCCACTCCACATTAACCATGACCACACAGAGGCCAGAGGCCTCCGTAGGCAGGCAGGACAGCACTGTCAACTACTAAAATGAATCACCAAGTATTTGGGTAATCGTTAATCAGTGTGTGTCATTTCTTTTAAGGAGACTACCTTCTTTACCTCCTGAAACATAAGGCTTTGCAGCATTTAGAGAGCCTCTCCTAACAGAGCTAGTGTTAAAGTTCAGTGGTATTTTGCAGACGCTTTTATCCAAAGCAACGCGGACTCGCAGCGGCGGCAGGTTTAGGAATGGAACTGTGGCCAACCTGTGGTCAGACGCTACCTCCTCCACCACGCCCACAACAGACCAGACAGCATACAGAGGGCATCAACTAACTGGCACAGCAGCACATAGAGGGCCGTCACAGATGGGCATGATGCTGCCCACTCGAGAGGGCACTCAACCAGCAGAGCACACACACACAGACACACACACAGACACACACACACACACACACACACACACACACACACACACTCAACCAAAAACTTCCACTGCTGGCACCAGACCTCACGCTGCTCCTGACTCACTGGCGCTTGTTGGAGTTGGGCAGTGCGGTCATGCCATGCTTGCCCACGCCAGGCTAACGTTGTGCCAAGCCAGGCCCTACCAGGGAACTGAAGAGCCACATAACAGACGAGAAGAGGAGTGGACAGCAGTGGCATGGCCAACAAAATGAGCCGCAAATAAGGTCCGATGAAGTTTGAAGTTCTTTTGTCACTTTTGGGTGCTGTAGACTAGTTATTTCCGCCCAACTCAATAAGCTATGCTAAGCTAGGCTAACAGTGGGGGAGACGGTAAATAAGCTACTTTCACAAAATGTTGGCATGCTAATCTCCAGTTTCCTGGACACTCCAGATGCATCTGTACCCCACAACCTAAGTCTTAGATTTCTTAGACATTACATATCAAACCTACCAGCCCTCTAAATGATTATGGCAGATATGAGAAATAAAATAGTACTTTATTTGGAATTTCTTTCCCACAATGCTTTGATAGACTGCACTTTGACAAATTCCTGTGGTTTGTCAAGGTCTTTCCATCTCAGCCACACACAAAACGCACACACACACACACATGCACAGTTGCACACACACACACACACACAAAAAAAAAAAGACAGAAGACACGTGACAGAATCACCTTTATGTAACTACTAGTCTATCTGGGAACTAAACTAACGCTTACAACTGACACCTTAAATCACTTGTAATTCAGATGGTTTTCATCTGAAAACTCAATTCATTTCTGTTTGACCTGCTCGTGGCCGGCTCTCTTAAAGACACTGTGAAGAAGGACGAGTGAAGAAGATAAGTTCTGAATCGCCGCCTTAAACACAAAGCCCTGGTAATCTGCAGCATGTTGTTTTCTCATCCGCAGCTAATGCTAGCGAGTCTGTCACCCCTGCTGAGTCTCGGCGGGAAACCCCGTGGCACAGGTGTCTCCAGGTGCGCTTTTTTCTCTCTCCTACACACACACACACACACACACACACACACACACACACACACACACACACACACACACACACACACACACCTTCTCTCTCCAGGAGAGAGGCGGCATCGCTGCACGGCAGGCAAAGCCTATGAGGCTTCATTAGGCTTTAGCATCAAACCACCTCTATCTCTCTCTTTCTTTCTCTCTCTCTGTCTGTCTCTCTCTCTCTCTCTCTCTCTCTCTCTCTGTCTCACACATGAGGGAACACACTGCACCACACAAGAAGATGAGAGGAGAGAGGGGGTTGGAGAAAAGAGAAGGACAGTGAGAAAAAAAGAAAGAGGTAGAGACAAAGACAGACAGAGGGAGAGAGAGAGAAAGAAAGGGAGAGGACATTGAAAATTGCTTTCTGTTGTCTTACTGTGCAGGATGAGGGAGAGATGAGGATGCCCCCCCTCACCACTACTCCCTCGAGGGACACCTCAGCTTTTTGTACCTGAACGTGTCGCAGAGGACTGCTGCTGCCTGCACAGCGTGTGTGTGTGTGTGTGTGTGTGGATGTGGTGTGTGTGTGTGTGGATGTGTGGGCTGACTAAGCAGACGCACGTACACACACACACGCACACACACACACATACACTCACACACACACATACATACTACACACACACACACACACACACACACACACACTCACCATACACACACACACACACATGCATACATACCATACTCACACACACACACACACCTAGATCTCAGGACTTCCCCTCCAAATCTGCAGCTTAGCGTAGCCAGCCGAGGCCTGTATGTGTGAATAAGGCCCTGCGCTCTCCCAGCATCCTCTTCTCACCTGAGCAGCAAATCTGCAAGCGAAGCGAAAAAACGCTGTCTTTGAAAACACCTGCAAAAGTGCAGAGTGCAGGTAGCCTGCTCTTGAATAATAACAGTTTGCCTAATAATAACCTCTCTCCTCTCTCTCTCTCTCTCTCTCTCTCTCTCTCTCTCTCTCTCTCTCTCTCTCTCTCCATCCCCATACAGTTGCACTTAGTGCATTCTCGTATTCTCATATGCCCTTCACAACACAGAAAATGACAGGATTTCAGACCTGATATTTCTTTTCCAAACTACATTCAAAAAACCTCTGGCAGTTCTTGAAAAATCAAACAATCGCCTCAAAAGTGTTGTATTCAGCAGTGGATATTATATTATTTTATAAGCTGTGGCCTCGTTTCACATAGCGCAGTACTCCTAGGAGGGACAGAGCACCTTGACCAGCGCTGAGAGAGACACACCAGAGAGAGACATGAAATATGATGCTGTAATTCTGTTCTGTGTCGGGCTGTGGCCAGGGCCTCGGCCTGAGGAGCGGCTGTCAGTCAAAGGGACGCTGGACGCTCCCTACCCATGAGCCTCTGTGCCACTCAGCGCAGCCCAGTGCACTCAAAATATCACCTGTCACTCGCTATCCATCTTCACACACACACACACACACACACACACACACACACACACACACACACACACACACACACACCAGAGAGAAACAGGGAGAAAGAAAGAGAAGGAAAAGGAAAGAGAGAGAGGAGAGATGGGGGGAGGGAGATGGAGAGAGAGAGAGGAGAGATGGGGAGAGGGAGATGGAGAGAGAGAGGAGAGATGGGGAGAGGGAGAGAGAGAGAGAGAGAGGAGAGCGAGTGAAGACCATAAAGAGTGAGTGACAAGCAGAACGAGGGAAAGTGAGTGAGAAAAAGATTGAAAGAAAAAGCGATGGACTGAGCCAGAGAGGGTAAAAACAAGAGAGAGAGAGAGAGAGAGAGAGAGAGAGAAAAACAGTAAGCAAAATGCCTTCCTTGCAGGATAGTGGCCTGCAGAGGCCAATTTTAGCAACTAATCTTGCCAACCTCTTTCCTCGTGTACAGAACCTGCTGTGTAATGGGGGTTGGACAGTGTGATTACCGCCCCAAGGCTCCTCATAGAGGTGAATACCGTAATGCCACTTATGCAATGGAAAATGGTGCCTTAATAAAACCGACTGTCAGAGAAGCTCTGAGTGCAGCTCAGTGTGAGTGGATGCTGGACACTGGACAGGCCAGAGCTCTAAGTTTACACTGGACGCTCTGCAGCCAAGGCCGTCCAAAAACAGTACCTGCGTGTCTGGGATCAGGCCCACTGCTGGCTCAGGTCTGGCCCACTGTTGGCCTGTGTAGCCTGCATAGCTCCACCTAGGGGCCACACCAGCCTGGGCTCCAACCCTCCCACGCGGAGCACCTCAGAGTGGGACTCAAGCGTGCTAGCACAGAGGCTCCAACCCGCGGAAGCTAGTCTGCTGCTAGCATGTCTCTCTGGGTCTCCCCACACAGAGGTGCTAACACGAGTGTGTCAGTGTGACTGGCGACACATTCTGTCACTTGCCCACAAAACACCAGCACCAACATTTTCAACCTGACATTCTGCATTCCATAAACAATCCATTTTATTAAGCGGCACAGACAACAACAGAACTGAGTCGTAATCTACACGGGGTTCGGCAGTGGTGTGCAGGGTTGTACTGAGACAATGCAATCTAATGTAATCCAATGTGGAAAGAGGAGTGTTACCCCCAGAGCTGGCCCAATGCTGGCCCAGAGTCACTGGGTGGAGACAGGGCATCTGAGAAGGCTATGACAGGACTTAGGGATAACAACCTCATCATGGCAACATCCTCATTATGACAATTACCTCACCATGGAAAGATCTTTGCTATGACAATGTCCTCCCCATGACGACATCCTTACAATGATGACGTCCTCACTCAGAAAACATCTTAACATCTATGCTCATCCTCATTATAAAAATGTCCTCGTAGTGACCATCTCACAATGACAATCTCCCCAGTGACCATGGCCATGTCTACTGTCTCACTATGACAGCATCCTGTCTGCAGGGACCACATGTCCTCCCATTTCCTGTGTGGTTGGGGCCTAGAGCCCGGAGCTGTGAGCAGGTGTTGGAAACGCGTCCCCAATCTCAGTCAATCTCCTCTAAGCAGATTGCTCAGACCAGAATGCTATCACAAGCTAGCACACACATAAAACACACACATAAAACACACACACGCGCACACACACACACACAGAGTGAGCGCAGAGCAACTGGGTCCTCCGGCTCCACACAGCACCCAGCCAATAAGCTAGAGGAGACAGACTGAAACCTGCCTTCAGGGAAACAAAGGATGGAGACACACACACACATACACGTACACACACAAACGTATACATGTTTCTCTCCGTCCTTTCCATTATTTAATTTCTCCCTCTTATTCTACCTCTCCCTCTCTCTCCCATTCTCTCCCTCTTTATATCTCTCTTGCTCTCTCTCTCTCTACCCCACGGCATCAGCAGCTGCAGGTCTACGCCGAGTCCTGAGTTCATTCCTGTTCCCATGCTCTGTTCATCTGCTGACCCCTACACACACACACACACACACACACACACACACGCACCCACACACACACACACACACACACACACACACACACACACACACACACACACACACACACACACACACACACACACACACACACACACCAACACAGCCCCAAAGCATTACTGTTACATTCAGTACATTCAGTATGTATCTATTCAGAGCATGCTTTTAGCCAAACACGAACTGATATATTCATACAGGTCACTTGGAGAGGTGAGGAGGGAGACAAAGGCAGAGGCGCATACACAGGTAGGTGAACAGGCCCTTCATATAGGCACAGTAGGCTATATGTGGAAAAGTACCAGCCTGTTCATCCAGCCCCTACACCACTGATCCGGCTCTCGTTTGTGAGATTCACACCGGATGCGGGCCAGAACCACATCAGAGCTGGGACAGAATCAGGGTGTGATTTGGAACCACACCAGAACTGTTCCAGAATCAGATTCGGATATGGAGCCACACCAGAGCTGTTCAGAATCAGAATCAGAATCAGATTGAGAATCAGAATGTGATCTGGAACCACACCAGAGCTGTTCCAGAATTAGAATGTCATCTGGGTCTCTGACTGTCCAGCTCCGCTCTAGAATCTTTGCTGTCCACTGAGCGGCCTGGAAGACATGAAACACATCTGATGCAATAAAGAAAGAAAGAAGGAAAGAAAGAAAGAAAGAAAGAGAGAAAGAAAGAAGTCTTCACTAGTAAGTTGTCTGCAGGGATGCTAGCAGCGCAGTAGCAGATCTCTGAAGTTGTCCATGCGGCGTGTCCTTGAAGCATGCAAACTTTAGCAGAGTCATGGACAATGGATGGGGACCATGTGTGTGTGTGTCGTTTGCCCATGAGAGAGAAGCGAGCCGACTACCCTTAAGTCTGCTAAAGTACTGTCCATCTGCTGAGGATACACACGGGACAGCTCCAGAGAAACCACTGCATACACAGCACTATATAGGTCTCATCACACAAAAGATAGAGAGATAAAGAGAGAGAGAGAGGGAGACAGAGAGAGAGGGAGAGAGAGAGAGAGAGAGATAAATAGGTTGGCAGACAGACAGATAGAGAGGTTTAGAAAAGATGAATATACAAGTAGAGAAACAGACAGAGGGAGACAGAAAGAGACAGAGTGAAAATGAGAAAAAATGACAGAAAGAAAAAAAAGAGAGCCAGAGAGAGAGATAGAGAGAGAGAGAGAAAGAGAGAGAGAGAGAGAGAGAGAATTTTTTTTTAGAATTTAGCAAAATACTTTATTGTACATATTTAACAGTTACTAGGCATTACAAATAAATAAGAGGGGGATAAAAGAAATAAAGAAGACTAAAAAATAAAAAAGGACAAAATAAGCATTAGCTCAACACGTATCCATAAATTAATTCATCATTACTAACTGAGCATAAGACTTCCTTGTATCCCCATACATTTTCAAAACCATCAAAGTCTTTCATTGCTGAGTAAAATTTAAAGTCAATCAATATTCTAGACTTCACCAATCTTAAAAGACAGAAATGCAATCTTGACCAGAAACACCAGAAACACCTTCCATAGCATTTCTCCGCTAATCCACCACGCCATCTTTGCTTGCCCAATTACAAAGTTCAATAATTGACACTGTGACTTTTTCTTCTGCGAATACCAAAATAAAAAAACTGATTTGTAAATCCCATATTAAAACCTCTGAAAATCAACTCTAGGCGACAAAACAGAGAATTAAGTCGGACACATTCCATAAAACAATGAAAAACAGTTTCTCTTTCTGGACAAAAAGGACACTTATCTTCAACAGTAGGATTTACAACACAAACAAAGGAGTTGACAGCTACTGTGCCATGTAATATTTTCCACTGCAAATAACCATACTTTTTTGATAAAGGTGGTTTATATAAAGCTCTCCATGCAGGTTTCACACCATCACTAAGCACAAGTTTCCTGCGCCATGGTGTATCGGCCCTTACATTAAGCTTTGTTTTGTTCAAGACTTTTACACAAGCTTTATAAAAAACTTTCCCATCTGTAAGTTCTAAATTAAAAGCAGTGAAATCCAATAAATTACCAGCACACCCAGCATAATCAGGTGTGAGACTTAACAATGGGAAAGACTCTTCACAACTGGAGCTTGATCCCTCACTGTGAAATGACTGTAAGAGAGCACTTTCTCTTTCTGTTAGAGCACCCCTCACTTTATCTAACAACTGTGTCACAATACGCAAAGACCTTATTTTTAAAGCTGTAGCCACATTTCCCACATTGCTAACACTTGGACCTGCTACACATACAAGATCTCTTAGAGTTCGTATTCCTCCATTGTTTAAAACATAGTCCAAGGAAGGGGCAATTCCCGCTGAAATGTCCAAGCGTGCGCCTCTAATCAGCGGTTCCTTCAAGAGCCAGTGAAGGGAGGTAGAATTTCCTTCACGATGTACATTAAACAAAGAAAACACTTTAAAAAGTCCACAGTAAAAACAAGGTAGTTTCTGGAGAGAAAGCTTCCTAGGGTCCATTAGAAATAGAGACAGATCCAAATCCAGCCCCCCTAGCCTCCGCAATAATGTACAGGCCAGGGGTCTCCACACCAAATATTTTGGTCCATACAGTAGCCTCTGTAGGAACTGGAGGCGAAAAGCAGCAACTCTGCTTGCCAGGTGAACTAGGCCTTGTCCCCCTTCCTCCTTAGGTAAAAACAAAACACTTTGAGGTACCCAGTGTAACTTGTCCCAGAAGAAGTCCACTATTAATGCTTGTATGCTGGAAAGCAGGTCTGGCGGAGGGTCAATACACATAAGACAATGCCACAAAGAAGATGCCACCAAATTATTACAGATTAAAATACGCCCCCGATAGGACATCTGTGGAAGTAACCAGGACCATCTATTAAGGCGCCCTTTAATTTTCTCAAGGGTACCATCCCAGTTTCTTAACTGTATTTTGTTTGTCTCCTAGAAACACCCCAAGATATTTAAAACCTCCGGTTACCACACTTAAGCCTAGAGGAAAAAGAAAGTCTCTCCCCTTGTCCCATTTTTTTTTATTAGTAGGGCTTCACTTTTGTTCCAGTTAATTTTTGCTGAAGAGATTTGACCATAATCTTCAACAGTACTGTTTGGCACACAATAGGCCTGATCAGAATGAATGACCTGTCCCACCACTTTCTTCAATCTAATGGCCAGACTTTTTGAAAATAGTTTGTAATCAGTGCTCAGCAGCTAACTGGTCTCAATTCTTAATATCTTGCAAGTTGCCTTTCTTGGGAAGCAAAGTTAAAACAGCTCTTTTGCAGGATGTGGGTAGCTGACCTTTGGAAATGCTGTCATTTAACACTTCTAGCAGGTCCTCCCCAAGCACAGGCCAGAAGCACCTGTAAAATTCTATGGGGAGACCATCAAACCCAGGCGCTTTCCCACACTCCATGCCCTGAAGAGCGCCAGTCAGTTCTTCCAGGGATAGTGCTGCCTCTAATTCTATGGCAGATTCCTCTGAGACCTTGGGGAGATCATCAAGGAACTCCCTTTCCATGTCCAGTTTTTCAATGCATTCACTAGTGTACAAATTTGCATAGAAACTGACGGCAATTTTTCGCATCTCAGCAGGATCTACAGATAGACCCCCTGATTCAGAAAGAAGAGCATGCATGCATCTTCTCTGGCCATTTTTCCGCTCAAGACTGAAGAAAAATTTGGAAGGAGCATCCATCTGTGCTACATTCTGATAGCGAGATCTAACCAACGCACCTTGTGCCCTTATGCCCAGCAGATCAGCCAATGCCACTTTTTTGGTCTTTGCTGCCTCAGTATGCATGCAATTTCCCGTGGATTCAGCTAAATCCTGAAGTTCCACAATTTCCATCTCCAGGCTATCCATAGATCTGATTATGTCATTTGTGACGTTGCAAGTATATTGCTGACACAGCTGTTTAATATGAATCTTTCCAAAATCCCACCATTGTTGTAAAGACTTAAATGAGGACTTTGTTTTTCTGAAATCATTCCAAAAAAAAATAAAAACATCTTTTGCACTCATTGGCTTTATATGTCTCATGCCAATTACACTTTGCACCATGCTGTGGTCAGACAATGTAACTGGAATAATATTACAATTCTGAAAAATATTACGATGATGCTTAAAACTGTACACTCTATCAAGCCTAGCCAGAGACAAAACATTACCCCTAGCATGTGCCCATGTATACTGTCTTTGGTTATTGAAATTCCTCCAGATATCACTTAGTTCATGTTTGTTAATCATCTCAACAAGTTTTCTCATTGAAGCACTATGTGGCTCAAGATGATTCCTATCAAGATTTGTCTCGGTACAATTAAAATCCCCTGCTAAAACTAAATATTCATCTTTGTTACAATTATTCAATGCATTACATAATTGGTCAAAAAACAACATCCGATCAAACCCAGATGAAGGTGCATAAACACACACAAAAACAAAAACATTATGCTCAAAAACTGCTCTGATTTTTAAGAGTCGTCCCTCTACTATACTCTCAACAGCATAAGGCCGAGAAGGAACAAAACTTCTAGAGAAGAGCAAACCTACTCCTCCACTCACAGAAGTTTTATGGCTGAGAAAAGTTTTACCTTCCCATTCTCTAACCCATTCAGCAGCATTCATATCATCACTATGTGTCTCTTGACTAAACATAACATCAATATGCTTTTGTTTTAACAATTCAAAAAGCTGTACTCTTTTTCCTCGGGTCCCTTTGCACCATTGATGTTTAAAAGTTGCTATTTTAAAATTACTCATTGATAGAAGAGAGCGTGAAAACAAATCAATAAACAAAAAGAACAAAAACAAAAAAAGAGAGTTATGCGGTCTAACTGTCACTATCATCGATTTGTTGATTTAATTTGGTCAGAAATGTCCTTAGTCTATGAACCTCTTGATCAGTGAAACTTCCTAAACTCCTTAATTGCTGAACTGATCTCACAAAACCCTTTGCATCTGGAAAATGGTCTTCCACTCGAACCCCTCTAGCATTCTTTGTGGAGTCAAGAAAACTTTTGATCATATTCAATGTATACACTCCGGCTCCGCTAGGAGAGGGAGAACACGATAGAGAGTCTGACAAATCATTCTCTGTGTCAGCATTCCTAGCAACCATGTCATCAATTATGTTCTCCGTAGTAGACGCACTAGCAACCTTTTTTTTCCCCTAGAGAACCCACCACCAGGTTTCTTTCTTTTTGACAAGTGGAGCTTTGAATACCTTATCATCCGTCTCCATTAACCCATTAGCGCTTCGGAAACTGGCTCTGCATCCTGAGCTGTGATTCTGTCTTTGCTATCCATCAAGTCATTCGTTATTTTTTCCATCATAACAGTCATAATATCATTTGTGTTATCATTACTTGATTGTGCATTTTCGCTATTCTCCTCATTCCCACCAGCATTAGATATATTATCTTTACCTACCGGTGGCTGTCGGTTACTCAGCAACCACCGGGGTTAAGCTGGACGGTTCAGTCTCCTTATCTCCTTTCGTTATGCTCACCATTAACTTTGTTTCCTTCTCCATTAACCGCCCAGTCTCTTTATCTCCTCCTGCACCTCTGCTATGATCACTGACACATTCTCCTTCTCCGTTAACCGGCGCGTTTTTGGGCGCGGGTATCTTTTTTCTGGACAAGACCGAATAAGATGGCCTTCCTTCCCACACCAAAACATTTCATTGACTCAGTTGTAGCAAAACAACGTAGTCAAATTTGTCAATTTTGAACTTAAAAGCCACATTAAGTTAAGCTTGAATAGTCTTTCAAAATCATATAAACATGCCTCCTAAAAGACAATACATGTTTCAAAAAAGGAGATTTACAACCAAGGGAACTTTCTTAATTGATGACATAATTTGTCCAAACCTTGCCAATTCCGTTCCAAAATTTCATCTTTTATAAACGGTGGTACATTTGACAATGTTATAATGTTTAGCAGGGGTCACCAGTGGAAGAACATTTAAAAAAGTGTCTTTGATAACAACACCCTGAGTTACAAAGCGTATTCACTTTGTCAACACTGTCCAGAAAAGGACAACGGATCCATTCATCCTTGAAGCTGATACAACACTATCATGACCTACAACATTACCTACTTCTAAACCGCGATTCCTCAACTGAAATATCAGCGCTTGCAGCAATTTTAATAGCATGCAGCCAATTAAAAGTTTTCAAAACGCCATTGCTTCCCAAACAAAGGGATACACACCAGCGATTACGCTGGGTGTAAAAACACCCTGCTTAAAAATAACTGGAGAAAAACACTATAACAAATACAAAAGTAAGGGAAAAAATTAAAACATGAAACAAAAAAAACAAAAAAGGAGAAAAAAAAAAGATAAAGGATAGAAAGGTAGAGAGAAAACACTCACACCAAACCAACAGTGTTCAAACGCTCCCGCACTCACAAACGCCACACCCACTCAGAGAGAGAGAGAGAGAAAGAGAGCCAGAGAGAGCAGGAGAGATACATAAAGAGGGAGGAGGGAAGATAGGGGCTGTATAATTATACAGTTGGTGCAGCACATAGAACCGCTTTCAGAGTACAGCCTAACCTGAGGGCCTCACACACACACACACACACACACCAGACACACCACACACACACACACACACACACACACACACACACACACACACACACTTACAGGCACGCACTCACATACACACACAGACAGACAGACATACACACACACACTCCCACAGACATACACACACTTAAAGAGAAACCTTCCAATATCTCCAGAGTTCACCTCATCTTGGACCTACTTGCCCCCCACACACACACACACACACACACACACACACACGCATGCACACACGCACAGACACACACACACACACACACACACACACACACACGCTGCAAGCACATACACACAAACACGAAGAGAAGCCAAGCTGGTGAGGCCCTGATGGAAAACGAAATGCAAAGTCATGAAAAATCCACACCGCATCTCCCCTCCTGGAACCTGAGTTCAGATTTATATTTGTTTTTGGAAAACACACAGATAAACACACACACACACACACACACACACACACACACACACACACACACACACACACACACACGGCCCCTGTTAATAATATGATTCCCCTCATGTTCGTATTAAGACGACAGCTCTGACTCTGACTCAAAGTCGGCGAAGTGAGTCCACATACATCACACACAGGTCTTAGTGTGGAACAGGAGCAGCGCTTCAATCCAGCCACAAACTCAGATGTTAATACCTGCTCGAAAAGTCACCCCATGAAAAGGCCACTCCACACAGATTCACATTTTTCTGGCATTTTCCACGATCCCAAACACACAACGAAATGTCAGCCATGACACGAGATTCTGACCATGGCGGAGCAAATTTCCTGTCACTACACGACTCATCCTGCTTTGCATTTCTGAGATGGTTGCAGGGAGTGTGTGTTTTTTCTCTCTCTCTCCTGCTGCTGCTGTTCGGGGCTTCAAAGTGTGTGTGTGGGAGAACGTACACACACACACACACATACACACGCCAGATTCTCTCACACACACACACCCACACACACACACACACACACACACACACACACACACACACACACACACAAATCCACACACAAAGACACACACAAAGACACACACTCACACACACACACGCACAAGCACATACACACAAACACGAAGAGAAGCCAGCTGGTGAGGCCCCATGGAAAACGAAATGCAAAGTCATGAAAATCCACACCCGCACTCTCCCCCGCCTGGAACCTTGAGTTCAGATTTATATTTGTTTTGGAAAACACACAGATAAACACACACACACACACACACACACACACACACACACACACACACACACACACACGGCCCCTGTTAATAATATGATTCCTCATGTTACGTAAGACGACAGCTCTGACTCTGACTCAAAGTCTGGCGAAGTGAGTCCACACATCACACAGGTCTTAGTGTGGAACAGGGGAGCAGCGCTTCAATCCGCCACAAACTCAGATGTTAATACCTGCTCCGAAAAGTCACCCATGAAAAGGCCACTCACACAGATTCACATTTTTCTGGCATTTTCCACGATCCCAAACACACAACGAAATGTCAGCCATGACACGAGATTACGGCCATGGCGGAGCAAATTTCCTGTCACTACACGACTCATCCTGCTTTGCATTTCTGAGATGGTTGCAGGGAGTGTGTGTGTTTTTTCTCTCTCTCTCTCCTGCTGCTGCTGTTCAGGGCTTCCTACCAGGGGAAGTGTGTGTGTGTGAGGGAGTACGTACACACACACACACACATACACACAGACTCTCACACACACACACCCACACACACACACACACACACACACACACACACACACACACACACACACACACAACCACACACAAAGACACACACAAAGACACACACTCACAGCCAGCGGAGGGAAAAGAGAGACTCTGCCACATCCTCCCATCTTTCTCTCTCTCTATTTCTTTCTTCTTTTCTTGTGTCTTTTTTTAATGTCTTCCTCTGGAGCCAGAAACATTTTTTTGTTTGTTTGTGTGTGTTTTTTTTTCCCCACAGGGTATGCGTGCATGCAGGACTGTGAAAATTGAGCCTGGGGGTCAGACAAACATGCATACAGTACACACACACACACACACACACACACACAAACACACACACACACACACGCACACACACATACACCAGACATACACACTGTTATGAAAATTCAAAGACATGCTGTTCTCCTGTACTGTGTAAACTCACACACAGACAGACACACACACTGTTGCCATGATTTACAGAGCCAAAAACACACAAAAACACACACACCATGACTGCGCTGAGTTGGAGTCGGTCTTCCTTCAAGCGTGAGTGTCTGTGTGTGTGTGTCTGTGTGTGTGTCTGTGTGTGTGTGTGTGTGTGTCTGTGCAGAGATGAGAGTGTATGTGGGGCAGCATAAAGGGCCGACTGTACCAGGCCACTGGCCTGGACACTGCTGCTAGGTGGGCCCCACTCAACCTCAACCTGAACACACACACACACACACACACACACACACACACACACACACACACACACACAACCTCCCTGCCCTGGCGAGAGCAGAGCCCAGCGCTGTCCCCCTGGAGCCGGTGCAGCTCAGTGGGGCAGAAAGAGTGCAGACGCCTCAGCTTCAGACAGAGCTGCCTCATAAGTGTGTGTGTATGTGTGTGTGTGTGTGTGTGTGTGTCGAGAGAGACCCGCTCAAGGCCACACAGAGTGAACACACTCACACACAGAGAGAGCTGAGGCTGTGAGCAACTCAGATAATAAGGCTGCTGCTTACTGAGCCTGAGTGCA
The DNA here is from genome assembly GCF_017589495.1 of Alosa alosa. NCBI lineage: Eukaryota > Metazoa > Chordata > Actinopteri > Clupeiformes > Clupeidae > Alosa > Alosa alosa. Next base: position 20,055,427 of record NC_063190.1, on the reverse strand, counting down.
TTGCATAGCTCTAGTCTCAGGCAATAGACTCTCGTATTTATCAGCGTTGCCGCCGACACGAGAACAAACAGTCCAATTAGAGCCACACTTAAGTGTGTACAGTTCACAGCAGCAGCGCAGACACACACACACACACACACACACACACACACACACACACACACGTCGTCTCTCTGGCCCGCCGTGAGAGGACTAGAGAACTAACAAAAAACGCATGTCAATCAGGTGACCGAAACTGCAACTCCAGAGCCCCTCTCGGGGAAAGCGGGCGGAAACAAGGTTTTTATTTTGGCCGCGCTCGCACGCGCTTCCTGTGGCGCACCTGATGCGGTGCAATTAGTGTCTGGTGCCAGGAGCTGGTGGGCAGTTTGGTCCAGTCGTGTTTGTGTCATAAAGCTGCAGGGCTGAGTCAGGATCTACAGGAGGCAAAGTCCTGACAATGACATGCAGAGAGAGAGAGAGAGAGAGAGAGAGAGAGAGAGAGAGATGGAAAGAGAGGGAGGGAGAGAGAGAATACAGAGAGGCCATAGTGGTGAAAAGTTATAGGCCTGTAATTATATATACTGTACCTGAAAACACAGAGGAGAGAAAAAAAGAAAGGGAGAGAGGAGGAGGAAGAAAGGATAGAAAGAGCGAGAGAGCGAAAGAGAGAAGGGGTTGTGTGACCTGAGATACCCTAGCAGCTGTTTCCTCCCCACCACTCCGCAGTAACGGCCACCTCGCTGGGCTGAGCTGAGCTGGGCTGAGCTGAGCTGGGCTGAGCTGAGCTGGGCTGAGCTGAGCTGGGCTGAGCTGAGCTGGGCTGAGCTGAGCTGGGCTGAGCTGAGCTGGGCTGAGCTGAGCTGGGCTGAGCTGAGCTGGGCTGAGCTGAGCTGGGCTGAGCTGAGCTGGGCTGAGCTGAGCTGGGCTGAGCTGAGCTGGGCTGAGCTGAGCTGGGCTGAGCTGAGCTGGGCTGAGCTGAGCTGGGCTGAGCTGAGCTGGGCTGAGCTGAGCTGGGCTGAGCTGAGCTGGGCTGAGCTGAGCTGGGCTGAGCTGAGCTGGGCTGAGCTGAGCTGGGCTGAGCTGAGCTGGGCTGAGCTGAGCTGGGCTGAGCTGAGCTGGGCTGAGCTGAGCTGGGCTGAGCTGAGCTGGGCTGAGCTGAGCTGGGCTGAGCTGAGCTGGGCTGAGCTGAGCTGGGCTGAGCTGAGCTGGGCTGAGCTGAGCTGGGCTGAGCTGAGCTGGGCTGAGCTGAGCTGGGCTGAGCTGAGCTGGGCTGAGCTGAGCTGGGCTGAGCTGAGCTGGGCTGAGCTGAGCTGGGCTGAGCTGAGCTGGGCTGAGCTGAGCTGGGCTGAGCTGAGCTGGGCTGAGCTGAGCTGGGCTGAGCTGAGCTGGGCTGAGCTGAGCTGGGCTGAGCTGAGCTGGGCTGAGCTGAGCTGGGCTGAGCTGAGCTGGGCTGAGCTGAGCTGGGCTGAGCTGAGCTGGGCTGAGCTGAGCTGGGCTGAGCTGAGCTGGGCTGAGCTGAGCTGGGCTGAGCTGAGCTGGGCTGAGCTGAGCTGGGCTGAGCTGAGCTGGGCTGAGCTGAGCTGGGCTGAGCTGAGCTGGGCTGAGCTGAGCTGGGCTGAGCTGAGCTGGGCTGAGCTGAGCTGGGCTGAGCTGAGCTGGGCTGAGCTGAGCTGGGCTGAGCTGAGCTGGGCTGAGCTGAGCTGGGCTGAGCTGAGCTGGGCTGAGCTGAGCTGGGCTGAGCTGAGCTGGGCTGAGCTGAGCTGGGCTGAGCTGAGCTGGGCTGAGCTGAGCTGGGCTGAGCTGAGCTGGGCTGAGCTGAGCTGGGCTGAGCTGAGCTGGGCTGAGCTGAGCTGGGCTGAGCTGAGCTGGGCTGAGCTGAGCTGGGCTGAGCTGAGCTGGGCTGAGCTGAGCTGGGCTGAGCTGAGCTGGGCTGAGCTGAGCTGGGCTGAGCTGAGCTGGGCTGAGCTGAGCTGGGCTGAGCTGAGCTGGGCTGAGCTGAGCTGGGCTGAGCTGAGCTGGGCTGAGCTGAGCTGGGCTGAGCTGAGCTGGGCTGAGCTGAGCTGGGCTGAGCTGAGCTGGGCTGAGCTGAGCTGGGCTGAGCTGAGCTGGGCTGAGCTGAGCTGGGCTGAGCTGAGCTGGGCTGAGCTGAGCTGGGCTGAGCTGAGCTGGGCTGAGCTGAGCTGGGCTGAGCTGAGCTGGGCTGAGCTGAGCTGGGCTGAGCTGAGCTGGGCTGAGCTGAGCTGGGCTGAGCTGAGCTGGGCTGAGCTGAGCTGGGCTGAGCTGAGCTGGGCTGAGCTGAGCTGGGCTGAGCTGAGCTGGGCTGAGCTGAGCTGGGCTGAGCTGAGCTGGGCTGAGCTGAGCTGGGCTGAGCTGAGCTGGGCTGAGCTGAGCTGGGCTGAGCTGAGCTGGGCTGAGCTGAGCTGGGCTGAGCTGAGCTGGGCTGAGCTGAGCTGGGCTGAGCTGAGCTGGGCTGAGCTGAGCTGGGCTGAGCTGAGCTGGGCTGAGCTGAGCTGGGCTGAGCTGAGCTGGGCTGAGCTGAGCTGGGCTGAGCTGAGCTGGGCTGAGCTGAGCTGGGCTGAGCTGAGCTGGGCTGAGCTGAGCTGGGCTGAGCTGAGCTGGGCTGAGCTGAGCTGGGCTGAGCTGAGCTGGGCTGAGCTGAGCTGGGCTGAGCTGAGCTGGGCTGAGCTGAGCTGGGCTGAGCTGAGCTGGGCTGAGCTGAGCTGGGCTGAGCTGAGCTGGGCTGAGCTGAGCTGGGCTGAGCTGAGCTGGGCTGAGCTGAGCTGGGCTGAGCTGAGCTGGGCTGAGCTGAGCTGGGCTGAGCTGAGCTGGGCTGAGCTGAGCTGGGCTGAGCTGAGCTGGGCTGAGCTGAGCTGGGCTGAGCTGAGCTGGGCTGAGCTGAGCTGGGCTGAGCTGAGCTGGGCTGAGCTGAGCTGGGCTGAGCTGAGCTGGGCTGAGCTGAGCTGGGCTGAGCTGAGCTGGGCTGAGCTGAGCTGGGCTGAGCTGAGCTGGGCTGAGCTGAGCTGGGCTGAGCTGAGCTGGGCTGAGCTGAGCTGGGCTGAGCTGAGCTGGGCTGAGCTGAGCTGGGCTGAGCTGAGCTGGGCTGAGCTGAGCTGGGCTGAGCTGAGCTGGGCTGAGCTGAGCTGGGCTGAGCTGAGCTGGGCTGAGCTGAGCTGGGCTGAGCTGAGCTGGGCTGAGCTGAGCTGGGCTGAGCTGAGCTGGGCTGAGCTGAGCTGGGCTGAGCTGAGCTGGGCTGAGCTGAGCTGGGCTGAGCTGAGCTGGGCTGAGCTGAGCTGGGCTGAGCTGAGCTGGGCTGAGCTGAGCTGGGCTGAGCTGAGCTGGGCTGAGCTGAGCTGGGCTGAGCTGAGCTGGGCTGAGCTGAGCTGGGCTGAGCTGAGCTGGGCTGAGCTGAGCTGGGCTGAGCGCTGGGCTGAGCTGAGCTGGGCTGAGCTGAGCTGCCGGGAGATTCTCTCTCTCTCTCTCTGTGTGCAGCAGGCACAACAGCAGCCCCAGACCCCAGCTCCTCTCCTCTCCTCTCTCCTCTCCTTTCCTCTCCCCTCCTCTCCATGCCTCCGAGCACTGCAATCACAACTGATCCAGAATCGGCTTCTCTGCACAGCGTTCACCTGGGGTTTAAGCACCAGGACTGACCTATATGTGTGTGTGTGTGTGTTAATGCTAATGATAGCATCAACAGCCATAAGGAGCTTGGTGACAAAAACATCAATAAACTATATCTCTATCTCTATTCTACTACTACTACTACTACTACTACTAATAATAATAATAATAATAATAATAATAATAATAATAATAATAATAATATTATTACTACTGTCATGTACTGTCATTGGTGGGTAGTCCTCTATTTACATTTTTGAACAAAGACCAAACACCCTAATGTTTACAAATAAGCCCATACAGCACTGTTTAAATTGCTCTGCTCCTATCAGGGCCCTGATGCCCTATGGTTGTGTGTGTGTGTGTGTGTGTGTGTGTGTGTGTGTGTGTGTGTGTGTGTGTGTGTGTGTGCCCTTCTGAAGGCAGTCTGAGTCTGCTGCAGCCTGGTCGTTCTATCTGCCCTGAGCTCCTATCAGCTGGGAGCAGACAGCGCTGACTGACCCAGGCGGAGTGGAGAGACTGGTCCGATTCAGATCTGCTGATTTGGGAAGAAACAATGCGGCTCATGTGGACATGTACGGCACGGCACACACCCAATAAGGACCGAGTCAGCAGACTTGGACACACACACACACACACACAAACACACACACACACACACACACACACACACACACACACGAAAAAGGGTGCCTGCACCAATACTGCCTAATTAGGCACTTACAAACACACACACACAAACACTGTCCATATGCTCAGGTAGCAATAAGTTACCCTCTAAACACACACACACACACACACACACACACACACACACACACACACACACACACACACACACACACACCTCAGAAAAGTGCCTACAACATTACACTTACCAACACACACACACTGCCCATATGTTCAGGTAGTTATAACTTAGCTCTTAAACACACTCTCTCTCACACACACACACACACACACACACACACACACACACACACACACACACACAGAGGGCCAGCGGGACCGCAGGAATGATGAAAGCAGCAGCCTTACCTTTCCAAACTGTTCGAAATACTGCTTCACATCTTCCACTACCGTGTTGGCTGACAAGCCGCCCACAAATATTTTCTTTGTTCTTGTGACCATCTGGAGAGAGGACAGGAGACAGAGAGTGTTTAGTAATGAGGCCTCTCAAGCATCAAACACACACACACACACACACACACACACACACACACACACACACACACACACACACACACACACACACACAAACACAAATGATCAAGGGGGGAAGATGCACTTAACACTTGTTTGTGGGTTTCCCCTCACACAACATCTGGGAGTCATGGCTCTACAACTGCATTTTTTGCTTTCACAAACACGTTACAAAAATCTGGGGATAGCGTGCCTTTCCAAACACAACTGTGGGCGAGACACAAACAGCAAAGAAGCACCAAGACAGCCTGGGCATGCCCGACCATCATTGGAGAATCACAAGTGGAGTCACAGTATGCATAAACATTGCTGGATGTGCTCTTGTGTACACATTCATTTCACATGGTGCTAACTGAGCCTTAACAACTTAGCAAATTAGCAATACAGACAAAAAAAACGGGGCCGGGGATCTTCTTCACAATCGCAGACGTTTTGCGAATTTGAACACACCTCAGGTGCATTACTAAACCCATGCTCTTATTTCACAATCAAAGAAACTGATCAAAATGAAGCCCATCAGAAGTGAAGCGATCAGTGAGTTTCTAGAT
>NC_063190.1:20035076-20045076 GCF_017589495.1 Alosa alosa | reverse complement strand
CCGTTAACTTTTGCGGGGGCCAATCACAAACTGGCTTATCTACCTGGCGCGCTATTGGCAGGTTTAAAACGATGACCACAGCGGGAGAGCCTGGAGTTTTTGCGTCGCTCTGCAAACCTCAGCCGGTTCGTTGGTCAGATTGATGAATGACTATCCAATTGCGTACAGTCATTTGAACTATGCCCGTTGATCACGCTTCTTGTGCAGTAGAAAATACATAGCGGACTCCCCAAGACTAATGTTCAATCTTAAAAGATTGAGCTTGGTCTGGTGAAAGCCAGACTATTCCACAACAGCAGGATCCATACACCTAGATGAGAAATAGCCTCAATGAAATAACAGCAGTCTGACCATGATGATGAAGGCTAGCATGAGGAATAACAAGTGAAACTAGGGGGTTGCTATGGCGCCTGTGGCCACAGCGTCCATACCACGCTCGAGTCTAAGTGCCCACGGGGACCTACAGTAGGTTCCAATCCGTCGTGTGGTCATTTCCCGATCCCACCTCATCTCTCTCTCTCCCACTCTTGTCCTGCCAGTGTCCATGGCCCTATCTAAAGAAAGGCCAAAAAGTGTATACTAAAAAAAATCAAGAGAACCAAGAAGAGGAACATGGAGAAGAAATGTGAAACAACAGCATCCATGAGAAACCGAGAAGTATGTGTCAGAAGTGTTAAAAACAACCGTCCATCTATCATGATATAGGGATGAGACATGATAATAGGAACCAGGAAGAACAACAGAAGTACTGTCTTAAAAACAGCTGAGGAATCAACAAACTAGTGCTGTCACGATACCAAAATTATTGTTTCGATACCGATACCAGATCAAGAATTGCGATTTCGATACTTTTTCGATACTTTTAAAAAAATGTATTTGATTTGGGGGCCCCCATCCACGTCATCAGTAATATTGAATATAGCGTGATCACCACCAGTGGCCATCCTAGATTCTGCTTGACTCTCCACACACACACAAACACAAATGGAAAATGATGGCTTATGTCATATGTTTCTATTTGATATATTTTGGAATTCATATAAAGTTATTTTGTTAATAATGTATAGTATTTGATAATAAAAATGAATATAAATACTTCTTATTGATTTTTAAAGTATTACACTTAGGCATATCTTTAATGTGGTGTGTAGGGCTAATTGAGTGCACATTGGTTGTGTAGAGGTGTAATTGAGTGCCTGTCACTTTAAGAAATACGTGAGAGTTAATTGGCCTTCAGCCTCAGGTTTTAGGCTAGTCAATAATAGTTGCGCATAGTGCGTAAGGATATGTGGATGCAATTCATTATGTTTTCTATGTCATTAGACAAAATACATGTTCAAAAAACGAACAAGTCGAAGAAAATCTTTCTGGGATCATAGAAGAGCTACGTGTCTTGCAATGTTCATTAATGATTTTAGTGACCACTCCACGAATGAGACATGACCTGAGCTAGCGGGATAGTTAGCAAGGAGCTCTCTCCAGATGTAAAAGTTTGCCATGGTTGCGTAGCCTATTTCTAAATGACGTTAAACCCAATAGTAGGCCTAAATAACCTAAATCCCATAGCCTAGGTAGGTTAGCAACACAAACTTGAGAGATGCAAGTGATAAATCAACTTGATATTAGCCTATTATGTGTTACAACAGCACTTAAACTAGCAGCATGTCTCACTGTTTATGGCACGACAGCTTACGCGCATACGTGTCGTGTGTGAAATGATGCACAGGCGGAGGAGGCACTAAAAGCATGCCTTGCGCACACGCATGTTACTTCAAAAGAACACGGTCATTCTTAAAAGTATCGATACTAATAAAATTAGGTATCGTGACATTTTTAATTTCAGGGGAATTGCGATACTTTTGTAGTATCGGTGCACCGTGCAACACTACAACGAACTGAGAAGTCACAGAAATATAAATTAAGGCCAAGGTCAAACTTAATGACACCAGAAAAGTCCATTTTGATGACAGCCAGGCCGCCAGGGTTATTAGACCGATAGCAAGGACACGGGGGTGGACCAGACACCTCTCCAGACGTCTCCGCTCTCCGCTCTCTCTCTCTCTCTCTCTCTCTCTCTCTCTCTCTCTCTCTCTCTCTCTCTCTCTCCTCATCTTCTCCCTTTCACCCCCTGGTCAACCTGTCACCCTGCGTTTACTTGCACTTGATTCTTCCATCGGTCCTCGTTAGGGAAATCACAGAGCAGGGGAAGAGGGGTGATTACCACCCGCCTGGCGCCCCCTCTTAAACAAGGGCACAGGAGCCCAGCCCAGACACACTCACTCACAGCCAGGCAGACAGTCAGCACACGCTCTCCTTCATGGCAACTTCTCATCGTTTTTCTTCATTCGTTCTTCATTTTTCTCTCCTTTTCCTTTTTTCTTTTTCTGTTCTTTGCTCCCCACTGCCCCTGGCCCCAATCAGAGCCCTTTCTGTGTGCCTTGTTGATTTTCAAAGCTAGCTGATTACGGCCAGAGCCATACGCTCTGATTATGGCGAGACAGTAAGCTGCTGGAGAGGACTAGTGCGCCCTCCTCCACAGAACCCCCACACACACACACACACATCCTTATACTCCCCTCTACCCATCCAGGCATGATTACCCCCCACCCCCACCCCAAAGGCAGATGTGACCTAAAGCCCCCCCCCCACCCCTCCCCACACTCATACAAACTGAGAGCTGACACATACAAATACACATTCACATCAGGAAGCAGGCATGAATTTCAATTAGGCAACGCAGCGTTACCTTGCCAACACAGTCTAGCTAACTTCAAACACCACTGAACTTTCAAGAGGTACGTAAAGCTACGCAGCACCTACTTTTCCCTCCCCAACACCACCTACCTTTCCCTCCCCAGCACCTACCATTCCCTCCCCAACACCTACCATTCCCTCCCCAGCACCTATCATTCCCTCCCCAGCACCTATCATTCCCTAAGGTCAGGAGGACCATAAAGCTTCACAGAATCTACTATTCTGTCAGTCAGGAGGACAGTAAAGCTACACACCACCTACCATTCCCTCCCCACCATTCCCCTCCAGGTTCCTTTGATACCACTGATACCAAGTCCTCCCAGAGAAGCTGCGACTGGCCACCAGTTATTATCTCTGGAACACAGACACACAGCCAGTGGTGCTGGTGCATCAGCGTTGCATCACCAGATATGAAGGAGTGGAGTGGAGTGGCCGCAGCGTTTTTCTGGTGGGAAGGAGACACAATGTGCGCCTGAAGCCGCCCTGGCCAGAAATGCACTTTCACATGCGCATAGACGGCTGTGGTCAGCTCTGCTGCTATCTGGGCGTGGGTGCATTAATGCTTCTATTCACACACACACACACACACACACACACACACACACACGTACACACATATACACACACACACACGCACACACACACACACACACACACACACACACACACACACACACACACACACACACACACACACACACACACACACACACACACACACACACACACACACACACACACACACACACACAAACACATTCTCACACACAACACAAGGCCCCTGCCTCACGACTGTAATAAACAGAGAGAGCATCTGTCTGCGCGGAGCTCCTCTCGCTGATCAAAAGACACAGCCTCGGGCTCTGGCGCCAGCCATCATTACACACAGTGCGGCGCAGGTAAACACCTAGAGTTCACCTCTGTCCACAGACATTGGAGCGGCAATGATGAGCGAAATAGAGCCAGAACCACCAAAACACTAACGAGGAGCAGAACATACTGCAGGAAGACTCCCAACTGCTTAGTTCTGACTGGGCCTGCTAACTCCGTCTGATATGAAGTGATATTTCAATCAAAATAGCAATTTTGATATTGAGTAAAGGTCTAAAATGCAGGGGTGGGGAACTTCACAGATCTGTAAAAGCACATGGTGCCTCAAGGAAAGTCCATAGAGTACAGTAGGTCAATACAAGAACTGCCCAGAACACAAGTGCACCAGGCATCTCGTCATTGATCTGTGACATGATTTTGTTTCTGCTTTTTCTTTAGTGCTTTAGCTAACCAAGTCCTATTCAGATACAATACCTCTTCTGCCAGGGAGTGCTCATCAAAATGGGCAGAATAATCACCTAGCATGGCCACCTGATGGACTGCAACCGTGGCCTCTGTAATGGTGTTTTATGTGTCTGTGTGGCTATCTGGTATGACCATATGTGCACCTTCTGTGGAAAGGAATTTCCTCTCTGGGGACAAATGAATGATCTCTTGCATCTATCTATCTATCTGTCCTGAGTGTTGGCGAAGCCATAGGCTATATTATACTGTATATGATATTATATATTACATATATTATATGTGTTGTGGTGTGGTGGGGGCATAAATAGATCTCTAATCAATCCAATTCAGGCCTGCTCTGAGCTGTGGGGTGTTGTGGTGTGGTGGGGGCATAAATAGATCCCTAATTAGATAATTAGATAGATAGATAGATAGATAGATAGATAGATAGATAGAGATACTTTATCGATCCCCAAGGGGAAATTCAAGATTGCTAATTACAATATAATCAGAGGCGAGAGAGGGGATAAGGGGCAAATATGCTTCGTCCAAATGCGGAGCAGGTCTGTCCACTCCAGAGATCCATACAAAATCACAACAGCTATTTGCACGCGGATGGTCACGGATGCTGCGGCGGCCACCGGGAAAAACAAGCGGCGCCACAGCAGGAGGACCCCGCCGGAGGAGGCTGACAAGCTACCCGACCAAAACTCATCACAATTCTGGCTCCGATAGCAGGAGACCTTTTCAAAGCCATGCGGCAATCAGCCAACGCCGAACCTCTGGGCATGAGCTAGGTGAATTAAGCTAACTCAGGGAGAGGGAGAGAGGGAGAGAGAGAGAGAGAGAGAGAGAAAGAGAGAGAGAGGGAGGGAGAGGAAGAGAAAGGGAGGGAGGCAGAGAGAGGGAGGGAGAGTGAGAGAGGGAGGGAGGGAGAGAAAGAGAGGGAGAGAAAGAGGAAGAGAGAGAGGGTAAGAGAGAGAGATGAAGTGAAAAGGAGGGAGGTAGAGAAAGGGAGTGAGGGGGAGGGAGAGAGAGAGGGAGGAAGAGGGAGAGAGGGGGGATAGAGAAAGGGAGAGAGAAAGGGAGAAAGAAAGTTCAGAATAATACTGCAGAAAAGGGGAAAGGACAAAAGCCTGAGAACCATCAGCCATAAACAGGGCCGAGGGATGAAGTGTTTATTGCTTCTGCGGAGGAGGAAGTTCCGAGCGCCATCTCTCCCCTCCTTTCTCCTCTCCTCTCCTCTCCTCTCCCCTCGTCTCTCCTCTCCTCTCTCCTTTCCTCTCCTCTCCTCTCTCCTTTCCTCTCCTCTCCTCTCCTATCCTCTCTCCTCCTCTCTCCTCTCCTGCGATGTTGACAAAGCTGGGGTGCTTTATGATGTAGTGCGCTGATGAACATTGCCGGCGCTGAGGTGTGTTTAAACGATAACGACGTACATCAGTCTGATTTAGTGCCTCAGTAAAGAGAGAGCAGAGGGAGGGAGGAAGCCTGCCTCACACACACACACACTCCCACACACACACACACGCACTCCCACACACACACACACACACTCCCACACACACACACACTCCCACACACTCAAACACACACTCCAACACACACACACACACACACACACACGCTCCAACACACACACACACACAACACACGCTCCCACACACTCACACAGACTCACACACTCCCACACTCCCACACACACACACACACCCACACACACATACACACACACGCTCCCACACTCACACAGACTCACACACTCCCACGCTCCCACACTCACACAGACTCACACACTCCCACGCTCACACACTCACTCCCACACACCCCCACACACACTCACACCCTGCTGCTGCTGCTGCTGTGGCACTGCGCTGCACCAGGGCAGAGGAAGAGGCAGGTAAGGCCAGTCCCGTCCTGGCCCATCCCAGCTGCCTTTATCTGGCTGATTAGATGGACATTTCCACTCCAGCTCCACGCTTATGGAGATGGATAGCAGAAGCTTATGGAGACCCGTGGGGCCAGTGAGATGCCTGGACTGATATAGGCTGCACACACACACACACAGACACATACACACACACACTGAATATTTATGATTTACTCGCAGGGGAAAGCTCATAGTCCTTCAAATATACTTAAATTCATCGTAATTTCCACCCCCAAACCATACAAAGGCCCTTAATGTGCATTAAGGGGCTGTTAATTTGAAAGTAAGCTCTCCTCAATTCTCCCTAATGTGTTTATATGTGGTAACCTGAACCTTCATTACCCCTGTATGCCCAGTAAATACATACTCAATATTCCATTTACGATTCCTAGAGAATTTCAAACAATTCCTTTATAACCTTTTTTTTTGTTTCAATGTGACTCGAATAAAAAAATAAAAAAACATTTAGTCCGGAAAATGGGGGGACTATTGTCATTAAGTACACACACATGAGCAAATAGCCAAATGCAGTCCGAAGTGCTCTTCTTAGCTATTCTGAAAAATATTATTATAATTATGTTTGCTCCAGGCAATTTGAGGGATCCTTCAGCAAGGGGGCTCTGAACATTACAAATGACCCGGCTGTTCAGCTGCAAGCCAAACACCTTTGCAAACGGGCTGGATATTAGCAGTTCCACCTCTCTCAGAGGCCGTTCCAGTTAACAAGGACATTCTCCTCACGTGCAGAATGGGCAACGGCACTTCACAGCTCATAGCTCAAAGCACCTGATAGGACGATCTGCCTGTCAATCACTCACTGTTTCAACATTGCACTACAGGGACAAGGCAGATCTTTTTGTTTAGGTAGATATATATCTTTTAGTATTTATTTCACTGAAACGCAACAGAAAACATTGTCTGTGACTCTCTGTACTCTCTGTCTCTCCAGACAGCCTCCCTTTGAATCCCATGACTGACAAAGAGATGGGTAGATGGATGGATAGATGGAGGGACAGATGGATGGATGGATAAATAGATGGATGGGTGAATAGATGGATGGATGAATAGATGGATGGATGAATAGATGGATGGGTGAATAGATGGATGGATGAATTGATGAATGAATAGATAGATGGGTGAATAGATGGATGGGTGAATAGATGGATGGGTGAATAGATGGATGGATGAATTGATGAATGAATAGATGGATGGATAGATGGACGAATGGATGGGCAGGAAAATGTATCGCTGAAGCGACCTACGAGTTAATAGCTTCATCTGGTGATGGTCACCGATCGATATGATACCCAGTGACTCGAGCACCGACAGGTACTGTGGGAGAGAGAGCAATCCCCCTTCCAATCCATCCCCTTACACACACACACACACACACACTTGTGTCATGTCAGTATAGCCCCTGTAGCTCAAACATGCCAGTGACAGTGACAGGACAAGAGTGTGTGTGTGTGTGTGTATATTTGTATGTGTGTGTGTGTGTGTGTGTGTGTGTGTGTGTGCGTGGAGAAGTGGGTCCCTGTCAGACAGTCACGAGAGCAATGGTTTAGACACTACTCTGATGCTCCCGAGGGCAGATCGATGCAGTGGCCACGGCGAAGCCCCAAGCAGATCCCCAGGGCCTTCCTCAGACATCCCCGTGCTTTAAATAAATAAATAAATAGATAAATAAATAAATAAATATACACATATAAACAAACAGCTCAGAGCAAGGGAAATAAATCCCATCTGTCGCCACTACTACATTAGCCTCATCGATATTAGAGAACCGTTGCCACGGCCATGTTATGATTCCGTAATTAGAAAAGGTTCCGCTGGAGCCAAACCGACCCAGAGAGGTGTGACACAATGTAGCGGCGTCACACCCGACCGAACCCGATCCAGCTCGGACCAGTCTGGGGAGGTGGGTTCTGCTTAAGGAAGGGGTGTGTGAGTGTGTGTGTGTGTGTCTGTGTGTGTGTTGGGGACACACAGAACTGTGTACTGCAGCTCGTCACTGTGGTGAAAAAGTATCTTCTACCGAAACCATGCATGCACCACACTCCCAGTAACAAACTGTAACGGTTTGACTATTTTGGAGCTAAACACACACACACACACACACACACACACACACACACACACACACACACACACACACACACACACACACACACACAAACACGCACGCATATACACATCCATGTGGAGAAACGAGCCCATCCCTGCCAGAGAGGCGGAGGACTTAGTGCCCAGTAAGTGCCCATTCACCATGCAGGTAGGATGCATTGACTCTGCCAGTCTCCTATGGTCAAGGAGGGCTTTTCACGGAGTGTGCGTTCACCCGCACATGGCTTCACTCATTGGGCTCCCCACACCAGCACCCCACAGAGACACACTCCGCATGACCGGACAGCTCTCTCTCTCTTTGCGCGCGCGCGCGCGCGTGTGTGTGTGTGTGTGTGTGTGTGTGTGTGTGTGTGTGTGTACACACTCCGCACAGCTTTCTGTGTGTGTGTGTGTGTGTGTGTATCCCTCTGCAGTCCTAGTGCTGTTGCTAGGAGGACAGGAAGACCACCACAACAGCAAGCAAGAGGAATTAGCTTACAATTACGCCAGTGTTCCTCACCACAACTTCAGCAGATCAGCCAGAATGTCCACACACACACACACACACACACACACACACACACACACACACACACACACACACACACACACACACACACACACACACACATGCACACACACACGCACACACACACGCACACACACGCACACACACACACACACACTTTGCAGCTCCCCCGGGTGAAAGTGTGCAGCTAAGCAAGGAAGCCCACAGCTGGTGTGCCTCTGGGAGTCTGGGGCAGATGAGCTTAAAACGCAACAGCAGTACGGAGAGATGGAGAGGAGGAGAAGAGAGGAGGAGGAGGAGAGGAGAAGGAAGAGAGGATATGAGAGGAGGAGGGAGAGGAGGATGAGAAGAGAGGAATATAGGAGGAGAGAAGGAGAGTGGGAAATGAGGGAGAAGAGGATGAGAGGAGAGGAGGAGGAAAGAGAAGAGGAGGATGAGGAGGAGGGGATTAGGGAGGGAGATGAGAGGAGGAGGATGAGAGGGGGAGGAGAGAGGGAGAGGGAGAGAGGAGAGGGGGAGAGAAGAGAATGAGAGTGGGAAGATGAGGGAGAAGAGGATGAGAGGAGTGGAGGAGGAAAGAGAAAAGGAGGATAGGACTTTTGACTTTTACTCTTCACCATTGCATCACTCCATTAAAATGATCACTCTCCCCTTTTCTCCTTACTCACTCTCTTTTCTTAACCTCCCATCATTCTATCTCTCTCTCTCTATGCCTCCCCCCTTCTTCACATTGTCTCCGCACACTCGCTCTCTCTTAGTTTTAAATAACTCCCATAATCCTTTGCCCTCCCAGGAGTAATATCATTTCGCTTCGTTCGTTCAGTCGCTTCTTCACACTTTCCATCCCATCATCCCTCAGTGCTGGCCTCTCCGCAAACGCAATTATTTCCCTGCATTCACACACGAGCTCATCAAAGACATATTTAAACAGCCTTACTGAACATTACACTAAAACAGGAAAAAAATGGTGTTTTCTGCATACAGTATTTAATTCTAATGTTTTTCCCCCGTTCCTTTGTTTTAACCATGATTCCAATGCAATCAACTACAATCAACTCATCTCTTTGTAAAATTTGAATCATAACATAGCCTGGCTTTGTGAGGATATTGTCCTGATGTGGTCCTGCAGTCACTGAATGTGTTAGATAGATAGATACTTTATTAATCCCCAGGGGAAATTCAAGTTGTAAAGGCTACAGAAATGTACACAAACCGGACACACTAACCCATCGTGTGTCCCGTGGGCTCTATTAGTGAAATACAGAGTACAGGGGGCGTTAAGTACCCACAATTTAAATGCCGTCATAAAGAATGGTTGACTTTTATGTAACTAAGCATTTGCGCGAGCAGGATAAATCAGTTTTAGCGTATAAATTGCTTCCCTCCACTACACCGACAGTCTGCCCTCTTTT
>NC_063190.1:20027576-20030076 GCF_017589495.1 Alosa alosa | reverse complement strand
ACACACACACACACACACACACACACACCTGCCCAGTGTAAACAGCCATTAGACCAGATCTTGTCCTTCCTGACTGGCTTTAAAGAGCTTACCTCAACCACCCAGGGTGAAACCCTTGGTCTTATATCATGCAGAAGTGTCTCACACACCACACATTTACACACACACTCACACAAATGCACACACACATACAGACAGTCAAACACATGTACGCACACACAAACACACACTCATGTGCGCACACACAAACACGTGTGAACAGCGAGTACAGCATACACCAACACACACACATGCACACACATACACACTATTTCCAAGTGCAGACATGTTTATAAATAGTACATTTATAGACTTTATAAACATTGATAAATGTGTTTCTAATTACTTATGGATATCGGACTAAAATAAAGTGCTATCATTATATCTATATAAATTCATGTATGTTGCGCAGATGCGAATGCAAAGCTTTGTGTCCAGAAGTGCTCCAGAAAACAGTAGCCCTTTGGTGACTGTGCTTAATTTCTATTAAAGGTACAGTCCGCAATTCTACCCAAAGATTTTTAATATTTCAGTGACAGCCAATCAAATTACAGTACAACCCTCCATTCCATGCTCCCGAAGTGATCTGAAGATTGTGTACTGGATTAGAAGAGTAGACCGTCCAGTGAAAAATGTCACAAGAAATGCCCAGAACAAAAACAAACACGTCACATCCATATCCAGGATATCTATGATCACAGTTCAAAAGAGGATGCACCGTCACAAATATATTTCTGATACACTGTTCGCTATTTCAATAGGTACGTGTGAGTGTGTGTGTTCTGTGTGTGTGTGTATGAGAGAGAGAGAAAAGAGAGAGAGAGAGAGAGAGAGAGAGAGAGAGAGAGAGAGAGAGAGCATGTGTGTTTGTGTCTGTGTTTTGCAGCAAAACTGAAAAAACATCAATTTTTTCACACCAAAAGCCTTCATACTCTAACCTTCAAAAATGCATGAGACACCATTGAAATTCAAATATCAGTCTAAACAAAATACTCGCGGCACTTTTGAAGGCACATTTTCCGACACAAACCCATCATACGCATTACAGCATGGATACGAGCCACTGCTGAGGGGACCGGCCGCTCCACAGGAGGAGGAGGAGGAGGAGGAGGAGGAGAAGGAGGAGGAGTGAGGGAAGAGAGGGAAGAGAAGAAAAAAAGAGAGAGGCTAAAATAAACAGAAAGAAAGAAATAGAAAAGAGGGTCGTGGGGAGAGTGGGATAGAAATAGACGAAAAGAGAGAGAGAGTGAGAGAGAAAGAGAAAGACAGAAAAAAGGAGTGAGTGAGCACGAGCGAGCGATTGAAGAGGAATGATGTTCTGAGGCGAGCGTAAAACGAGATAAAAGCGTGTGAGCGAACGTCTTGGTCTCGGGCCCCCTTCTCTCTCTCTCTCTATCGCTCTCTCTCTCTCTCCCCCTCTCTTTCCATCGCCGCTCTCTCGCTCTCTCTCTCTCCCCCTTTCTCTCTCTCTCATGCCTGGGCCCTGCTGAGCCTGAGACTCTCAGCACCTTCAGCCGCAATATAAATGTTAATGGGGAGCAGGAGCGACCAAATGCGCCGTAAACAAACAAATAGGGTGTTCCATGCATGGGGGGGGTTGTTACCTCTCTACAGAGACTAAAGAGAAAGAGAGGAGATGGGGGGGGGCATATCACTGTGAAGCGGACTGGGGGAGATGGAGATGGAGGAGGTGGAGGAGGAGGAGGAGAACAGAGGAGGAGGAGGATGAGGAGGAGAAGTAGGCTGACTGGGGGCTGTGGAGTGCAGATCAGCGCGACGGAGCAGGAGATGGAGATGGAGAAAGTGAGTGAGTGTGAAAGTGAGAGGAGTGTGTGTGTGTGTGTGTGTGTGTGTGTGTGTGTTCGTGTGTGTGTAAGAGCAGGAGAAGGTATGGAGAAGTCGCCTCAGGAGAAGACTCTGTTCGGTGACAGCCTGACTCCAGTGGATCCACTTTGGAGTGCCACACACTCACACACACACACACTCTCTCTCTCTCTCTCTCTCTCTCTCTCTCACACACACACATACACACACACACACACAGAGTACACATACACTCAGTGCCACAAGGTGCGGATTACCCTCGTGATGTCTGCCTTTCTCAGACACGCCCACACAGCTGCCCCTCAAAAGCCTCTGGCAATCTGCAAAACCCCTTCATACAATCTTTCTCTCTCTCTCTCTCCCTCAACCATATGTCTCTCTCTCCATACCATCTCTCTCTCTCTCTCTCTCTCTCCCTTTCTCTCTCTCCTAATGCACAGGCCCAGAGGAATCAATAGGCTAACGGTTCCCATAGGGTGTAGGTTTAACAGCGCAGTGCATAAAATATTAGCATTGCAAATATTCCTGTGGCCAGGGCCTAATGAGTGAGAACAGACTGAAACCCTGAAACTGTGAATGAACTGTGTGTCTCAATGACTGAGGACAGAAAAAGAGGCTAAATTGTGTGTGTGCGTGT
>NC_063190.1:20020076-20022576 GCF_017589495.1 Alosa alosa | reverse complement strand
ACACACACACACACACACAGACATAAACACACACATACACACACACACACACACACTCTCACACACACACAAACACACACATACACACACACACACACACATACATACACACACACACACACACACACACATACACACACACACACACACCTGCACCCTTCTCTGTCACACCTCATCCTTCCACTCTTGTTATATATATGCTCTCTCTCTCACTCTCTCTCCACACGTTCGTTAGCCTGCTTCCTTTCTTTAAAACCATCGGATGTGGATGTTCCCGGGTTGCACAGATCGGATACCAGCCGGTCCATCAGTCGAAACCCCGGTTCCGTTTCTAACATCGCGACAGCGCTAAGTTGAGCGACGCCTTACGCCGCTCCCTGTGACACTTCATCTCGGGGCAATACACCTCTAAATGGCCCTCCGCCCGTGCGTCAGCTATGGCACGCCGTGGCGATGCCCGCCACCGCGGACAATAACGGCACACACACACACACACGACACCTCGCCCGTCGGCATCACCACTCGATGCCGGTGTGTTGTCACGGTCACACCCGCTCGCCGACGTGTAGCGGAGGCCGACGGGCACCTCAATCGCAGCATCTGCCCGGCAGGCTGAGAGGGACATCCATTGATGAAGCCGTCAGTCAGGCCCATCCTGATCCTCACACACACCTCACTCACTCACACACACACACACACACACACACACACACACACACACACAGAGACTACTCGGTGTAGGTGGTGTCTCAAGTGTAATGGTGTAAAGTTCCTGACAGTCTCAGCCAAAGATGGAGTAGAGATGAGAGACATGAGGAGAGGAGGGAAGAGGAGGAGGCAAGGAGGAGGAGAGAGAGAGAGAGAGGAGGGAGGAGTAGAGGAGAGGCTGAGAGAGAGACAAGAGGGAGGGGAGGAGTGAGAGGGATGAGCAGGAGAGGGAGAGAAGAGAGGGCGGTAGAGGAGGAGACAAGAGATGAGAGGGAGAGGGAGAAGCTGAGAGGGGACAGAGGAGGAGAGAGAGGAGGGGAGAGGAGAGGAGAGGGAGAGAGGAGTGACAAGAGATGAGAGGAGAGGAGAAGAGATGAGAGGGGACAGAGGAGGAGAGAGAGGAGGGGAGAGGCGAGGAAAGGAGAGGGAGAGTGGAGTGACAAGAGATGAGAGGAGAGAAGAAGAGATGAGAGGAGAAGGGACAGAGGAGGAGAGAGGAAGAGAGGAGAAGAGAAAAGATGAGAGGGAGAGAGAGGGGAAGAGAGGAGAGGGTGGTGTGCTGCCACTCCAGAGGACCCTGTGACGTGAGGTGTCAGAGCCTGTGCATGGCGAAAGCTAGCATTTAAAACAGGGTGGAAGGACTATTTAAAACAGGGTGGAAGGACTATTTAAAACAGGGTGGAAGGACAGAGCAGTAGGAGATGTGGCACGGCTCCTCACTGGCCTCCTTCTCTCCTCGGCCCACCATTCCCTGCCTCTAGCTGACATGTGCACTGATTCGCTAGGCTACATGCACTATTTTTTAAAATAACTCCACCCCCCCCCTCCCAAATAAAAAAAAAAAGAAATGGGGGCTGCTCTGTGAAGCTGGGCGCTTTGCCCGTGAGTCAGCGGGCATGACAGTCATGACTCTCACACTCACTCCTAATATAGCTTCGCTAAGTTTCACTAAAGAAGGGGAGCTGCTGGAGGCCTCCACATGCGCGCCTTGACTTTAAGCCCATTGAATGGGCCTTTTTGTTGTCCATAGTTGGAGGACGAGAGAGGCTGAGGAAAAGATGTGTGTGTGTGTGTGTGTGTGTGTGTGTGTGTGTGTGTGTGTGTGTGAGAGAGAGAGAGAGAGGCAGAGGAAAAGATGGATGGTCCAAAGGTTAAGTGGCTGTGACCCATCATGCAAAACAACCGGCCATCCACTTAGGTCAGCAGAGACCAAAAGGGAAGAGATGGTTTTCAAAAGCTTCCAAAGCATCTTCAATAGGACCATCTTAGGAAATATGTACTTATCTGCTCTATCTGTAAGCTGGAGTGTACAACACAGAGAACACACACAGAGCTGACACTTGAGAACAACAGACATCTTACAGCTGAACTGTGCACTAGTCTGTTAACTTGCCACACCACCTGATCACCTTTCCATGCTTGAGAACAACAGACAGCTTACAGCTGAACTGTGCACTATATGTTAACTTGCCAGACCACCTGATCACCTGGCTGTGCTTGAGAACAACAGACAGCTTACAGCTGAACTGTGCATTAGTCTGTTAACTTACCACACCACCTGATCACCTGGCTGTGCTTGAGAACAACAGACAACTTACAGCTGAACTGTGCACTAGTCTGTTAACTTACCACACCACCTGATCACCTGACTGTGCTTGATTTGCTATTATGAACAGCTGGCTGTGTGTTGTCCTAGGAATTGTGTACTCATGTTTGTCAACAATGTATTCAGGAATCCTGGTCCCGTTCTGGTTTGTGTGACCGTATATGTACTGACCGTCTCCCATGCAGA
>NC_063190.1:20005076-20017576 GCF_017589495.1 Alosa alosa | reverse complement strand
GGGAAGCCTTTAATGTGCCAGCACCTTACAACCAGATGCTACCGCCATGGAGAGAGGGAGAGGGAGGAGGAAAGGAATAAAGACCAAAGGAAAGGTCGAAGAGAGAGGATGAGAGACGATCAGAAAGGGAAGGGAAAAGAGAGAGAGAGGCAGAGAGAGAGGGAGAAAGAGAAAGAGAGTCGAGAAAGTGATACAGACGTCATCGTCGAGAGAGATATAGAGGGGAGAGAGGGAGAGAGAGTAGAACTGAGGGGTAGATAGAGAGATAGAAATAGAGAATGAAAGGAAAAAGGGAAAAAAGACAGAAGAGAGAAAAAAAGAAAGAAATATAAAATAGATGGAGGATGGACAAAAAACAATGGCCAAAGAGACTGTGAGAGATGGACAGAGAGCAATCACTGAGAGAGAGAGAAAGAGAAAGTTACAGAGAGAGAAAGAGAGAGAGAGAGAAACTGTTGAGCAGACATCTACAAATGCCTCTCCAGAGTAAATGACTCTAGGCCAGCCAGACCTACTACACACACACACACACACACACACACACACACACACACACACACACACACACACAGTATCAATTCAACCACACACATCCCATCCCATTCCAGATCCTCTCGGACCAGCCGAGGCGCCGGGCCTCAGAGACACAGAAAAAGAGCCCTTCCTTAAATAATAATTAACTGGGCCATTTGCAGACATTAGCCAGCCCACGCTACTCAGATTACCACCGCCCTCTCTCCCTCTCTCCCCCTCCCTCTCTCTCCCTCTCTCTCTCCCCCTCCCTCTCTCTCTCTCTCTCTCTCTCTCCACTTTTCCCCCCATTGTTTCCCAGAATAGCGTTCCCGTCTACGTTTGCACCTCCTACTCCTAGAGAGAGAGAGAGAGAGAGAGAGAGAGAGAGTGAGAGAGAGAGAGAGAGAGAGTGTAGATGGGTGCTGTGGACCATGGCTATTTTCAGCATCCATCCACAGGCCCGTTTCAGCATTTTAAAAGAGAGTTTTTCGAGAGATAAAGAGAGAGAGAGAGAGAGAGAGAGAGAGAGAGAGAGAGAGAGAGAGAGGCTGGAAAGCTTTTGGAGATCACATATCAAACCGCCTCTTTTAGAGCTAAATGGATGCAATTACCTGCTGCCGTTTTTCCACGGCTAGCTTGTGCGCAAGAAGGACGACTCCGCGCTTCTGCCATGTTGCGCAGAACACACTTTACCTCAAGCTGGGGGATAATTGAACGTCTCGATACTGAGCGTGTTTGCTGAGAAAGAAAGAAATCTTTTTTTTTACATGTGTGTGTGTGTGTGTGTGTGTGTGTGTGTGTGTGTGTTGTGTGTGTGTGTGTGTTTGTGGAGCTGTTTTAGCAAACACGCCAAGTGAAACCCAGGTGTGAATGACTTAATGTCTCATTTGGAGGACACCAAGCTGATGCCTGTAGCCATTTGTGGTTTCCTTAACAGGGAAAGTTAAATACACAACGCGTGCATAAGCATGCCGCACTTAAGATGAAAACACAACGTTGCGCGTTGCGGACAGATCTCTACACAGCAGGAAATGAATTGGCTGGCCTACATCTCCAGTAATGGTTTTAACTGAGTCCGCACTGTCTCACTGCTGGAATCAGAGCCCCTGATTGCATCAAGACCTGGACAGAGACAGACATAACACGCCAAAGACAAATACAATGACCTAAAAATAACCCCCTCTCACCTTCCTGCAGACATTGCCATTGGAAACACTTCAGAAAAGTCAAGCACCGGTTTGCATAAATGAGCACACACACACACACACACACACACACACACACACACACACACACACACACACAAACACACACACACACACACACACACACACACACACACACACACACACACACACACACACACACACAGACAGGGGCGGAAGAGCGGAAGGAAGGAAGGAAGGACAGATAAAACAGGAGACCTTTGGCAGCACAACTCTACTGGACCATACGGACCTCTCCTACAGTATGCAGACTGACCAGTGCAGGACCAGAATGAGCCTGAGGTTTGACCTCTCTCTGCCAGATAAGCCACACAACCACAGGTGCCAACATACACTATAAATACATACTATACACAGGATTACTTAAATAGGCCACTATATTATTGTAGTGGAACACACACACACACACACACACACACACACACACACACACAAAACTCACACACACACACACACACACACACACACACACACACACACACACACAACACACACAAACACACACACACACACACACACACACACACACACACACACACACTAATTAGAGCATGAAAATCAAATGGAACCCTTCAAATGGCCTATCACCTCCCCTTCCAAGAGGAGGAGTCTTTTTCCTGGAGATGTACAGGAGCTCATTGAGAGCCATGCCAGGTAAGTGTGCCTCTTGACCCTGATAAGCAGTCGGAGCCGCGCTGGAGGAGCAGAGGCTCTAACCTGACTGCAGTTGATTAATTGGCTGCTTGAGAAAAGGGTGATTAAGGTCTGCGAATAACCCTGAGATCCAGGGGCACCTCCAGCAGCAACCCACACGCCCTGAGTACTGACACACAAACGCAAAATAACACAAACAGCAAACTAACCCTGAGATCCAGTGATGTTTGCATCCAGCATTGATCCACAAACCCTGAGCGCAAACACAAATAATGCACACTGCAAAATAACCCTGAGGTCCAGTGATGTTCACCTCGAAGCTGGGACCCACAAGCCCTGAGTACCGACACACAAACGCAAATAACTCAACCCTAAATGTCTTACATTTCTTCTTCAAATTTCAATTCCATTTAATTCACATAAATTGACATCCTCTTAAGACTATATTTGTAAGACATTATTTGGTTTCGAACAACCAAACATTGTTTCGCACCTAACCTATGCCTTTACGTCCCCACTGTTCCGGACACCTTCGCCACAACCACCGCAGGACCAGAAACTGCCACAGCGAAACTCACAGCGGAAGAGCAGCCTCTCCTCTCCCACACAGAGCCTTGCACACTAGGGGCTTTCACAACCACTGACTTTTTACCAGAATCTTTCATAATAGCTGTCAACTGTTACGTGCCGGTGAAGTGCTGGTGCTACCATTACTGCTAGTGCTAGCTGCTGTCAGCACTGTGTTTCGTATTTAGATGGTTATCCATCGCATTTGTGTTCTTATTGTATTTGAATACAGCTGCACTTAACTTACATGGCACTAAACAGAACGTCAGCGTACAGTGAACTCTTACAGAAAAATCCACTACAAAGTTGATATTCGTCATATATTTATCCATTTGTTCCTATTTTGTTGCGCCTTTTGTTGTGGTTCTCAGTAGTGTCTCAATTCTGAACACCAGCATGATCAGACTGCCTCTATGGAGGTCTCGGTCACCTCACTGTTTTCATATGTTCAAACTCCAACAGAGCCTCTCAGCCTCATCAAAGCTCACAAGCCTCTCTCTCACAACACCTGTGTGACCCCACACAGTCACTAAAACAGGACTGTGTGTGTGTGTGTGTGTGTGTGTGTGTGTGTGTGTGTGTGTGTGTGTACCCCAGCACATGGGTGATGCAGGCATCAGTGGCAGCCCAGAGAGAGAGACAGAGAGAGAGACAGAGAGAGAGGGAGAGAGAGAGACAGAGACAGAGAGAGAAAGAGATAGAGAGAGAGAGGGACAGAGAGGGAAAGGGAGATACACAGACAGACAGACAGAGAGAGAGAGAGAGAGAGAGATGGAGCTAGGGCCGGTCGTTCAGGGGTCCTGCGCTCCTCCTCTCCCCCACTCAGGCTCACTGTGGGCTGGGCCGCAGAGCTCACCTCCCTGGCCTGTCAGCCAGAGCAGCTGGAGCTCTGGACGCTGTGCTGTGGCTCCTGTCGGCCCACCGGGCCGAGCTAATCAGACGTGATGAGTGCGGGGCGCGAGTGTATGAGTGTGAGTGTGAGTGTGAGTGTGAGTGCGAGTGCGAGTGTGTGTGTGACTGTGAGTGTGAGTGTGAGTGTGAGTGTGAGGTGTATGAGTGTGAAGTGTGATGAGTGTGGTGTGGTGTGGTGTGAGTGCAGTGTGTGTGTGACTGTGATGCAGGCTGGCTGCCTTTAATCTTGTGGCGGCTGGCTGATTGAGCGCGAGGCTCTGGCGGCTCCCCGGGGCCTTTGAAGTGAGGCCCTCCATTAGCTTTTAGAGCTCTGATATAGCCAGACACACACATGCACACACACACGCACACACACACGCACACACACACACACAGAGCTGGCCCTGCACTTCCAGACATCACACACGTACACACACAAACAGAACACACACAAATAGGCTCACGTACACTTCATACGCTGATGCAAATACTGTATGTCCACACATGTCTCCACACACACACACACACTCATGTCCACACACACACACATGTCCACACACACACACACAGACACACATGTCCACACACACACACATGTCCCCACACACACACACACACACACACACACACACACACACACACACACACACAACCTTACACACACCCCTCCCAGAGAATACATAAAACAGAAGTTAAAACAAGGGAGGATCAATAAGAAAGGCAGAGGTGCAGGCTTGTTGTGGTGTGCCGTCTGGCCCGGTGTGGACACATCCAAGCCAACTTCAATGGGCTGCGTCCACTTTGATCCACTCAAATGTGACAATTGGCAGTTAAGAGCCGGACATCGTGTGCCAAGCGGCGCCGGCTCAAAGAACCAGACGTCCAGGTGAACAAACCCAGCCAGCCCTGCCACCATCTGGGCCCGTCACCACGCCTGTGTGTGTGTGTGTCTGTGTGTGTGTGATCTCACTCGCCGAGCCCATCGTCACGCTAGAACTTGTTCAACTGAACCGAAAAACACCCGGCACAATCTACTCAGGAACTGCCCCATGTGGGGCAGGGGGGGAGGAGGGGAGGGCAGTGGAGAGGGGTAGAAAACAGCGTAGGAGGCATCCATGCACAGCCTGTCGTCTCTCTAGCAGTCCTCTCAACACAGTTAAAATGCCAGGACTTTCTGATAACCTGAATGATGAACATCAGTAAAGGGAAAAACACATTGTTTGTGTGTGTTTGCATGTGTGTTTGTGTGTGTTTGCATGAGCAGCGTGTGTGTGTGTGTGTGTGTGTGTGTGTGTGTGTGTGTGTGAGTGTGCAGACGTTTGCTAAACACCTTCAAACTGGGCACGCAAGGGTAAAAAGTCACCAAATGAAAAAGCCAACCGGTCCACAGGCGTGCAGAGATTGGCATACGCATTCTAACGTCTCGCTCATCTCAGAGATCCCGGGAGCGGCTGCCATTCAGGAAAAAAACAAGCAAACAAACAAACAACAAAAAACAAAAAAACAAAGGCGTGATCTAACCTGCCGACCTGATCATTTCACTCCCGTTTGTATTCAAACATCAGGCAGATAGCCCAGCTCAGTAAACAGAGGCGGAGGCATATTTTTCTCATTATCGCCAGGGCAGGAGGGGGGCCCTGGCATATAAATTAGAGCGCAATACTGCAAGGAAGGCAAAGTAAACGGTCACCCCCGGTGCTGGGGTCCTGCAGAGAGGCATTTCTATTCCCCGACATGATTTTAATTTGAATATTACAGCCTGGCAAAGCACACAGGATTGGATTATGCAGAGCAAGCCCCCAGGGGCCGCGGGCTCCAGATACCCAGTGATAGCCGAGTGGAGCGTGGGGGGGGGGTAGCCTACTACACACACACACACACACACACACCTCACACACACGTCCTCTTGTGTTTGGGGGATTTGTTTTGCTGTCATGGCACGGCAGGACAGTGCAGAGTGTGTGTATGTGTGTGTGGGGGTGTGGGTGTGTGTGTGTGTGTATGTGTGTGTGTGTGTGTGTGTGTGTGTTGGGGGTGGGGGCAGAGGAATTGTGTGTGTGTGTGTGTGTGTGTGTATGCGTTGGGGTTAGGGCAGAGGAATCGTGTGTGTGTGGGCTGGGGGCACATGAGGACAGTTCTGGAAGGCCGTGTTAGCATTTCTAAACTTTCATGAGGTGAAAGGAAGTGACTCATCCTCAAAGACATGGGAAAGCAGCGCGGAGTAGGCATGGCTAAACCCTTTGGAGAGTCCACTGGGCACTCTATGAACTCAACATGCACTTTCCTGGGTCTTCGGGTGTTTTAGGAATGTTCCTGTAGGACCATGCACAGGGCAGGGAATTCAATATAAATGTGAATGAGCTCCTAACTGCTCAAGAGTGAGGCTGTTCTGGTGTACTGTACCCCTACGCTCCTCCATTGTGTGTTTGCAGTTATGCCAGAAGACTTCCTGCCGCTGTGTTTAACCACACACACACACACACACACACACACACACACACAACCACACACACCTACACACACACAGAAACCCCAAACACCAACTCTCTCACACTCACAACAAACATCAATGGTGAAAACCCCAGACACACACACACCAAACCACAGCCTCACAAATGCCCATGACCACAGCTGGGTGGAACCACAACTGATGGGCATCTGCACCTGGACTGGACTTGGCCCACCTCTGGCCCTGATCAGAACTAGCTGTGTCCCAGAACGATCCAAGAGCGGTCTGAGAAGTCTCTTGCGGAACAAAAGCCCTGTTTTCTTCTCTCCTCTCCTACACCGCTGCTGAGAACTTAACGCCCCTATACAGATTACAGGCTATAAATATCACAGCCAGCGAACACATCTGTGCAAATCTGGTTAGGTCTGGACACAGCCAGGGACGACACACACGGTTACGACTTATGTGGCTCTGTTCTGGCTCAGATGTGGCTCTGTTCTGGCTCAGATGTGGCTCTGTTCTGGCTCAGATGTGGCTCTGTTCTGGCTCAGATGTGGCTCTGTTCTGGCTCAGATGTGGCTCTGTTCTGGCTCAGATGTGGCTCTGTTCTGGCTCAGATGTGGCTCTGTTCTGGCTCAGATGTGGCTCTGTTCTGGCTCAGATGTGGCTCTGTTCTGGCTCAGATGTGGCTCTGTTCTGGCTCAGATGTGGCTCTGTTCTGGCTCAGATGTGGCTCTGTTCTGGCTCAGATGTGGCTCTGTTCTGGCTCAGATGTGGCTCTGTTCTGGCTCAGATGTGGCTCTGTTCTGGCTCAGATGTGGCTCTGTTCTGGCTCAGATGTGGCTCTGTTCTGGCTCAGATGTGGCTCTGTTCTGGCTCAGATGTGGCTCTGTTCTGGCTCAGATGTGGCTCTGTTCAGGCCCACATGCAGCTCTCTATTCTGGCCCACATGGAACTCTGTTCTTGCCCAGATGTGGCTCTGTTCTGGCTCAGATGTGGCTCTGTTCAGGCCCACATGCAGCTCTCTATTCTGGCCCACATGGAACTCTGTTCTTGCCCAGATGTGGCTCTGTTCTGGCTCAGATGTGGCTCTGTTCTGGCTCAGATGTGGCTCTGTTCTGGCTCAGATGTGGCTCTGTTCTGGCTCAGATGTGGCTCTGTTCAGGCCCACATGCAGCTCTCTATTCTGGCCCACATGGAACTCTGTTCTTGCCCAGATGTGGCTCTGTTCTGGCTCAGATGTGGCTCTGTTCTGGCTCAGATGTGGCTCTGTTCAGGCCCACATGCAGCTCTCTATTCTGGCCCACATGGAACTCTGTTCTTGCCCAGATGTGGCTCTGTTCAGGCCCACATGCAGCTCTCTATTCTGGCCCACATGGAACTCTGTTCTTGCCCAGATGTGGCTCTGTTCAGGCCCACATGCAGCTCTCTATTCTGGCCCACATGGAACTCTGTTCTTGCCCAGATGTGGCTCTGTTCAGGCCCACATGCAGCTCTCTATTCTGGCCCACATGGAACTCTGTTCTTGCCCAGATGTGGCTCTGTTCTGGCTCAGATGTGGCTCTGTTCAGGCCCACATGCAGCTCTCTATTCTGGCCCACATGGAACTCTGTTCTTGCCCAGATGTGGCTCTGTTCTGGCTCAGATGTGGCTCTGTTCTGGCTCAGATGTGGCTCTGTTCTGGCTCAGATGTGGCTCTGTTCTGGCTCAGATGTGGCTCTGTTCTGGCTCAGATGTGGCTCTGTTCAGGCCCACATGCAGCTCTCTATTCTGGCCCACATGGAACTCTGTTCTTGCCCAGATGTGGCTCTGTTCTGGCTCAGATGTGGCTCTGTTCTGGCTCAGATGTGGCTCTGTTCTGGCTCAGATGTGGCTCTGTTCTGGCTCAGATGTGGCTCTGTTCTGGCTCAGATGTGGCTCTGTTCTGGCTCAGATGTGGCTCTGTTCAGGCCCACATGCAGCTCTCTATTCTGGCCCACATGGAACTCTGTTCTTGCCCAGATGTGGCTCTGTTCTGGCTCAGATGTGGCTCTGTTCAGGCCCACATGCAGCTCTCTATTCTGGCCCACATGGAACTCTGTTCTTGCCCAGATGTGGCTCTGTTCTGGCTCAGATGTGGCTCTGTTCTGGCTCAGATGTGGCTCTGTTCTGGCTCAGATGTGGCTCTGTTCTGGCTCAGATGTGGCTCTGTTCTGGCTCAGATGTGGCTCTGTTCTGGCTCAGATGTGGCTCTGTTCTGGCTCAGATGTGGCTCTGTTCTGGCTCAGATGTGGCTCTGTTCAGGCCCACATGCAGCTCTCTATTCTGGCCCACATGGAACTCTGTTCTTGCCCAGATGTGGCTCTGTTCTGGCTCAGATGTGGCTCTGTTCTGGCTCAGATGTGGCTCTGTTCTGGCTCAGATGTGGCTCTGTTCAGGCCCACATGCAGCTCTCTATTCTGGCCCACA
Organism: Alosa alosa; assembly: GCF_017589495.1. NCBI lineage: Eukaryota > Metazoa > Chordata > Actinopteri > Clupeiformes > Clupeidae > Alosa > Alosa alosa. The sequence goes on along the minus strand of NC_063190.1, from coordinate 20,008,828 downwards.
TGGAACTCTGTTCTTGCCCAGATGTGGCTCTGTTCAGGCCCACATGCAGCTCTCTATTCTGGCCCACATGGAACTCTGTTCTTGCCCAGATGTGGCTCTATTCTGGCTCAGATGTGGCTCTGTTCTGGCTCAGATGTGGCTCTGTTCTGGCTCAGATGTGGCTCTGTTCTGGCTCAGATGTGGCTCTGTTCTGGCTCAGATGTGGCTCTGTTCTGGCTCAGATGTGGCTCTGTTCTGGCTCAGATGTGGCCCTGTTCACTGGGCCTGACATATCACCTCTAAATCCTGACTCTTTCAGAACAGTAGATCGCTGCAGGTTACATCGCTTATCACTTATCAAACCCAAACATCCCTTCGCATTACGCACAAACACCGCCCAGAAAGGCCAACTCTGGCATGGATCTCGCCCACATACGGCCCTCTTCTGGCCCACATGTGGCTCTGTTCAGGCCCACATGCAGCTCTCTATTCTGGCCCACATGGAACTCTGTTCTTGCCCAGATGTGGCTCTATTCTGGCTCAGATGTGGCTCTGTTCTGGCTCAGATGTGGCTCTGTTCTGGCCCACCCCCGTCTCTCTCTGGCTTGCTGTTCCTCTGTGTGCATGCAGCACTTCCCCAGGCCAGCGCGTCTCCTATTAGTGACAACACCACCACTGACAGTCAGAGTGGCACTGACTGCAGCCTCGTGGCCAGAGGCGCCAACAGGGGACCGGGCGGCGGGTCATTTCTGGTGTCAGGCTGAATAAGCCGGTGTCTGGCCCTGAGTCACACTGATGGGGTGTCTTCTCCTCTCCTCCCCTGTCCTATCCTCTCCTCTGCCCTCTCCTCTCCTCTCCTCCCCTGTCCTCTCCTCTTCTCTCCTCCCCTGTCCTCTCCTCTCCTCCCTGTCCTCTCTTCTCCTCTCCTCTCTTCCCCTGTCCTCTCTTCTCCTCCTCTGCCCTCTCCTCCCATGCCCTCTCCTCTCCTCCTCTGCCCTCTCCTCCCCTGTCCTCTCTTCTCCTCTCCTCTCCTCCCCTGTCCTCTCCTCTCCTCTCCTCCCCTGCCCTCTCCTCTCCTCTCCTCCTCTGCCCTCTCCTCCCCTGTCCTCTCTTCTCCTCTCCTCTCCTGTCCTCTCCTCTCCTCTCCTGTCCTCTCCTCTCCTGTCCTGTCCTGTGCTGTGCTGTTTGTACTGCATTTTTAATAAAGTATGTGGAGAGCGGGTCAGGCAGTGGGAGAGGCAGCCCGTTAGACTGCCAGGACCCCGGGGCTAAGGAGCGTGAGGCTCTTTAATATCTCTTCAGAGTCCGACGCCCACTTGCCGCGCCTCGTCTCGTCTCTGTGGTGACCTTTCTTTGCCAGGTGGACAAGCTCGCCACGGCCTCTTCAGCAAAGCCTGCAGGCTGCCAAACGGTCTCTCATACTCTCTTCTCCTCTCCTCCCTCTCTCTCTCTTCTCCTCTCTCTCTCCTCCTCTCTCTTCCCCTCTCTCTTCTCCTCTCCTCCCTCTCTCTCCCCTCTCTCTTCTCCTCTCCTCCCTCTCTCTTCTCCTCTCTCTTCTTCTCTCTCTTCTCCTCTCTCTTCTTCTCTCTCTTCCCCTCTCTCTTCTCCTCTCCTCCCTCTCTCTCCCCCTCTCTCTTCTCCTCTCCTCCCTCTCTCTTCTTCTCTCTCTTCTCCTCTCTTTTCTCCTCTCTTCCCCTCTCTCTTCTCCTCTCCTCACTCTCTTCTCCTCTCTCTTTCTCTCTCTTTTCGCCCTCTCTTTCTCTCTCTTTTCGCCCTCTCTTTCTCTCTCTTTCGCTCCCTGGGTTTGGGGTTTTAATATGGGTTGTTTTTACTTGTTTGTTTCCTTTTGACTGATAATAATGGAACTTTTAAGTCAAAGTCTCCCTCTCTCTCTCTCTGTCCCTCTCTCTTTCTTTCTCTCTGCCTCTCTCTCCCTTTCTCTCCCTCTCTCTCTCTCTGTCCCTCTCTCTTTCTTTCTCTCTGCCTCTCTCTCCCTTTCTCTCCCTCTCTCTCTCTCTCTCTCTCTGAGTTGTTTTCTTCCTCTTTTTTGGTCCACGCATGTGTCCTCCTCTCTGTGTTTGACCTCCTTCGTCTCCTGGGCTGTGCTGTCTGCCGTAACCTCCCTTTGAGTTGGAGTTCCTCTGGCGCCAGACCCAGAGGGCAGTCGCAGACCTGAGCTGAACCGACAGCCAACTGCAAAAAGCCCCGTGCCAGACTGACCAAAAAAAACCCTCAAACCCCCAACTGATTTCCAAGGAAGCATGAGCAAGAGAAGAACACGGAGCATGAAGCGCATCAGCAGGCATCTTTCTGGACGCAAGTCACCAATTACAACCTCCCCCGTTTGTATTTCAGAGCCTGAACACACGTGGCACTTCCCCTAAGTCATGCTGAAGTGACAAGACTCGGAGAGAAGGACGTGCAGTGTGACAAAACCACACAAAGAGAAAGGGATATATATATAGAGAGAGAGAGAAAGAAAGAGAGAGAGAGAGAGAGAGAGAGAGAGAGAGAGAGAGAGAGAGTTTTAAGGTTCCTTTATTGACAAAAAGGAAACCAGGTAACATTAAAACAAACCCATAATAAAACCTCCCTCCACACCCCACAACCAGGTAAAAAGTCAAAAAGGAAACCAGGTAACATTAAAACAAACCCATAATAAAACCTCCCTCCACCCCCACCCACCCTCCCAAAAAAAAAAAAAAAAACACCCACAAAATATGCAAAAAAGGATGACCACAAAAAAGGAAAAGCAAAAAAAAAAAAAAAAATCAAGACAGACAGACAGACAGACAGAGAGAGAGTCGCGTGGGGAGTGGTGACAGTGTGACTGCAGTGACAGAGAAAGAGAAAAACAAAAGACAACTGCAGCGAAAGCGAGATGGAGGGAAGAAGATAGAGGAAGGAAGAGAGATGGAGAGAGAGAGAGAGAGAAATGGAGAAAGAGAGAGAGAGAGATGGAGAGAGAGATGGAGACCCTCGTCAGACAACACCGCAGGATACCAATGCTAATGCATCTACCCCACTGCGCCACCTCACAAATGACAATGGTGACAAACCAAACCCAACAGCAAGATCAACCAGGTATGCAGGAGGAGTGGAGGAAAAATATGATCCAAGCTAGAGAGCGTGCAAACACACACACACACACACACACACACACACACACACACACACACACACACACACAGCTCATGCAAACACACTCAGATAGGATACTGTGACCTGTTTAAATACACCAGAATGATGTTTCAGGCCGACTTTGTGCTTTAACAGGACCTATTCCAGTAATATGCTTGGCAAAGAGCTTCCTTGTGTATTCACTACTTCATCTTGCATTCAAATCTGCTCCATTTTGTATCACCTGAAGCTGTTTGATGGTCTTTTTAGTGAGACCTGTGAAAAGCCCATTGCAGTAGTAATCAACCCTGCTGCAGATGAATGCATGAATGAGCTTTTCTGCATGCATAGCAAAGAGCTTACTAGAGTACTCTGTACTTTCAATTCAATTCAATTGAGGCTTGGTATCATAGCAATGAAAACACAGAAGTATGGCAGCCTGGAGGGGTCAGCACAGCAGATAGAAATCAGATGCAAGGTAATCAGGAGACACATAGCAGTCTTATCTATCTTCATCTTTGCTTGTTCAGCATTCAACTACACAGAAGAGGAGTCATGCGCAAACAATAAACACATGAGCACCACAAAATGTGGAGGAGACTTTGAGGACCAAAAGGCTATGGGCCAAATATCCGTATATCACACAGACTCAT